>NW_027076110.1:365000-387500 GCF_963932015.1 Anas acuta
CTATGTTTAGGGATGCTCGGAAACAGCGAACCCGGAGGGTCCAGTTGCATGTGGGGCTGCGTAAAGGCTCCCCTGGGGAGTTCACTTGTACCCAAAGCCTTCCTTTGGGGGCACTTTTGGATGGTCCAAAGGGGCTCGCAACGCATTTCCTGGGGCCTGATTTTTCAGTCGTCTCCGATGACGGCTAGGGCTACGTTTAGGTTTGCTCAGGAACAGCGAACCCGGAGGGTCCAGTTGCATGTGGGGCTGCGTAAAGGCTCCCCTGGGGAGTTCTCTTGTACCCAAAGCCTTCCTTTGGGGGCACTTTTGGATGGGCAAAAAGGGCTCGCAACGCATTTCCTGGGGCCTGATTTTTAAGTCGTCTTCGATGCCGACTAGGGCTATGTTTAGGGATGCTCAGAAACAGCGAACCCGGAGGGTCCAGTTGCATGTGGGGCTGCGTAAAGGCTCCCCTGGGGAGTTCACTTGTACCCAAAGCCTTCCTTTGGGGGCACTTTTGGATGGTCCAAAGGGGCTCGCAACGCATTTCCTGGGGCCTGATTTTTCAGTCGTCTCCGATGACGGCTAGGGCTACGTTTAGGTTTGCTCAGGAACAGCGAACCCGGAGGGTCCAGTTGCATGTGGGGCTGCGTAAAGGCTCCCCTGGGGAGTTCTCTTGTACCCAAAGCCTTCCTTTGGGGGCACTTTTGGATGGGCGAAAAGGGCTCGCAACGCATTTCCTGGGGCCTGATTTTTCACTCATCTCCAATGCTGGCTAGGGCTATGTTTAGGGATGCTCGGAAACAGCGAACCCGGAGGGTCCAGTTGCATGTGGGGCTGCGTAAAGGCTCCCCTGGGGAGTTCACTTGTACCCAAAGCCTTCCTTTGGGGGCACTTTTGGATGGTCCAAAGGGGCTCGCAACGCATTTCCTGGGGCCTGATTTTTCAGTCGTCTCCGATGCCGGCTAGGGCTACGTTTAGGTTTGCTCAGGAACAGCGAACCCGGAGGGTCCAGTTGCATGTGGGGCTGCGTAAAGGCTCCCCTGGGGAGTTCTCTTGTACCCAAAGCCTTCCTTTGGGGGCACTTTTGGATGGGCAAAAAGGGCTCGCAACGCATTTCCTGGGGCCTGATTTTTCAGTCGTCTTCGATGCCGGCTAGGGCTACGTTTAGGGATGCTCGGAAACAGCGAACCCGGAGGGTCCAGTTGCATGTGGGGCTGCGTAAAGGCTCCCCTGGGGAGTTCTCTTGTACCCAAAGCCTTCCTTTGGGGGCACTTTTGGATGGGCGAAAAGGGCTCGCAACGCATTTCCTGGGGCCTGATTTTTCAGTCGTCTCCGATGACGGCTAGGGCTACGTTTAGGGATGGTCGGAAACAGCGAACCCGGAGGGTCCAGTTGCATGTGGGGCTGCGTAAAGGCTCCCCTGGGGAGTTCACTTGTACCCAAAGCCTTCCTTTGGGGGCACTTTTGGATGGGCCAAAGGGGCTCGCAACGCATTTCCTGGGGCCTGATTTTTCAGTCGTCTCCGTTGACGGCTAGGGCTACGTTTAGGTTTGCTCAGGAACAGCGAACCCGGAGGGTCCAGTTGCATGTGGGGCTGCGTAAAGGCTCCCCTGGGGAGTTCACTTGTACCCAAAGCCTTCCTTTGGGGGCACTTTTGGATGGGCAAAAAGGGCTCGGAGCGCATTTCCTGGGGCCTGATTTTTCAGTCGTCTTCGATGCCGGCTAGGGCTATGTTTAGGGATGCTCGGAAACAGCGAACCCGGAGGGTCCAGTTGCATGTGGGGCTGCGTAAAGGCTCCCCTGGGGAGTTCACTTGTACCCAAAGCCTTCCTTTGGGGGCACTTTTGGATGGTCCAAAGGGGCTCGCAACGCATTTCCTGGGGCCTGATTTTTCAGTTGTCTTCGATGACGGCTAGGGCTACGTTTAGGTTTGCTCAGGAACAGCGAACCCGGAGGGTCCAGTTGCATGTGGGGCTGCGTAAAGGCTCCCCTGGGGAGTTCTCTTGTACCCAAAGCCTTCCTTTGGGGCACTTTTGGATGGGCGAAAAGGGCTCGCAACACATTTCCTGAGGCCTGATTTTTCAGTCGTCTTCGATGCCGACTAGGGCTATGTTTAGGGATGCTCGGAAACAGCGAACCCGGAGGGTCCAGTTGCATGTGGGGCTGCGTAAAGGCTCCCCTGGGGAGTTCTCTTGTACCCAAAGCCTTCCTTTGGGGGCACTTTTGGATGGGCGAAAAGGGCTCGCAACGCATTTCCTGGGGCCTGATTTTTCAGTCGTCTCCGATGACGGCTAGGGCTATGTTTAGGGATGCTCGGAAACAGCGAACCCGGAGGGTCCAGTTGCATGTGGGGCTGCGTAAAGGCTCCCCTGGGGAGTTCACTTGTACCCAAACCCTTCCTTTGGGGGCACTTTTGGATGGTCCAAAGGGGTTCGCAACGCATTTCCGGGGGCCTGATTTTTCACTCATCTCCGATGACGGCTAGGGCTACGTTTAGGGATGCTCGGAAACAGCGAACCCGGAGGGTCCAGTTGCATGTGGGGCTGCGTAAAGGCTCCCCTGGGGAGTTCACTTGTACCCAAAGCCTTCCTTTGGGGGCACTTTTGGATGGGCAAAAAGGGCTCGGAGCGCATTTCCTGGGGCCTGATTTTTCACTCGCCTTCGATGCCGGCTAGGGCTATGTTTAGGGATGCTCGGAAACAGCGAACCCGGAGGGTCCAGTTGCATGTGGGGCTGCGTAAAGGCTCCCCTGGGGAGTTCTCTTGTACCCAAAGCCTTCCTTTGGGGGCACTTTTGGATTGGCGAAAAGGGCTCGCAACGCATTTCCTGGGGCCTGATTTTTCAGACGTCTTCGATGACGGCTAGGGCTACGTTTAGGTTTGCTCAGGAACAGCGAACCCGGAGGGTCCAGTTGCATGTGGGGCTGCGTAAAGGCTCCCCTGGGGAGTTCTCTTGTACCCAAAGCCTTCCTTTGGGGGCACTTTTGGATGGGCGAAAAGGGCTCGCAACGCATTTCCTGAGGCCTGATTTTTCAGTCGTCTTCGATGCCGACTAGGGCTATGTTTAGGGATGCTCGGAAACAGCGAACCCGGAGGGTCCAGTTGCATGTGGGGCTGCGTAAAGGCTCCCCTGGGGAGTTCACTTGTACCCAAAGCCTTCCTTTGGGGGCACTTTTGGATGGGCGAAAAGGGCTCGCAACGCATTTCCTGGGGCCTGATTTTTCAGTCGTCTCCGATGACGGCTAGGGCTACGTTTAGGTTTGCTCAGGAACAGTGAACCCGGAGGGTCCAGTTGCATGTGGGGCTGCGTAAAGGCTCCCCTGGGGAGTTCACTTGTACCCAAAGCCTTCCTTTGGGGGCACTTTTGGATGGGCGAAAAGGGCTCGCAACGCATTTCCTGGGGCCTGATTTTTCAGTCGTCTTCGATGCCGGCTAGGGCTATGTTTAGGGATGCTCGGAAACAGCGAACCCGGAGGGTCCAGTTGCATGTGGGGCTGCGTAAAGGCTCCCCTGGGGAGTTCACTTGTACCCAAAGCCTTCCTTTGGGGGCACTTTTGGATGGTCCAAAGGGGCTCGCAACGCATTTCCTGGGGCCTGATTTTTCAGTCGTCTCCGATGCCGGCTAGGGCTACGTTTAGGTTTGCTCAGGAACAGCGAACCCGGAGGGTCCAGTTGCATGTGGGGCTGCGTAAAGGCTCCCCTGGGGAGTTCACTTGTACCCAAAGCCTTCCTTTGGGGGCACTTTTGGAAGGGCAAAAAGGGCTCGGAACGCATTTCCTGGGGCCTGATTTTTCAGTCGTCTTCGATGCCGGCTAGGGCTACGTTTAGGGATGCTCGGAAACAGCGAACCCGGAGGGTCCAGTTGCATGTGGGGCTGCGTAAAGGCTCCCCTGGGGAGTTCACTTGTACCCAAAGCCTTCCTTTGGGGGCACTTTTGGATGGTCCAAAGGGACTCGCAACGCATTTCCTGGGGCCTGATTTTTCAGTCGTCTCCGATGACGGCTAGGGCTACGTTTAGGTTTGCTCAGGAACAGCGAACCCGGAGGGTCCAGTTGCATGTGGGGCTGCGTAAAGGCTCCCCTGGGGAGTTCTCTTGTACCCAAAGCCTTCCTTTGGGGGCACTTTTGGATGGGAGAAAAGGGCTCGCAACGCATTTCCTGGGGCCTGATTTTTCAGTCTTCTCCCATGCCGGCTAGGGCTATGTTTAGGGATGCTCGGAAACAGCGAACCCGGAGGGTCCAGTTGCATGTGGGGCTGCGTAAAGGCTCACCTGGGGAGTTCACTTGTACCCAAAGCCTTCCTTTGGGGGCACTTTTGGATGGTCCAAAGGGGCTCGCAACGCATTTCCTGGGGCCTGATTTTTCAGTCGTCTCCGATGACGGCTAGGGCTACGTTTAGGTTTGCTCAGGAACAGCGAACCCGGAGGGTCCAGTTGCATGTGGGGCTGCGTAAAGGCTCCCCTGGGGAGTTCTCTTGTACCCAAAGCCTTCCTTTGGGGGCACTTTTGGATGGGCGAAAAGGGCTCGCAACGCATTTCCTGGGGCCTGATTTTTCAGTCGTCTTCGATGACGGCTAGGGCTACGTTTAGGGATGCTCGGAAACAGCGAACCCGGAGGGTCCAGTTGCATGTGGGGCTGCGTAAAGGCTCCCCTGGGGAGTTCACTTGTACCCAAAGCCTTCCTTTGGGGGCACTTTTGGATGGGCAAAAAGGGCTCGGAGCGCATTTCCTGGGGCCTGATTTTTCAGTGGTCTTCGATGCCGGCTAGGGCTATGTTTAGGGATGCTCGGAAACAGCGAACCCGGAGGGTCCAGTTGCATGTGGGGCTGCGTAAAGGCTCCCCTGGGGAGTTCTCTTGTACCCAAAGCCTTCCTTTGGGGGCACTTTTGGATGGTCCAAAGGGGTTCGCAACGCATTTCCGGGGGCCTGATTTTTCACTCATCTCCGATGCCGGCTAGGGCTATGTTTAGGGATGCTCGGAAACAGCGAACCCGGAGGGTCCAGTTGCATGTGGGGCTGCGTAAAGGCTCCCCTGGGGAGTTCACTTGTACCCAAAGCCTTCCTTTGGGGGCACTTTTGGATGGGCAAAAAGGGCTCGGAACGCATTTCCTGGGGCCTGATTTTTCAGTCGTCTCCGATGACGGCTAGGGCTATGTTTAGGTTTGCTCAGGAACAGCGAACCCGGAGGGTCCAGTTGCATGTGGGGCTGCGTAAAGGCTCCCCTGGGGAGTTCTCTTGTACCCAAAGCCTTCCTTTGGGGGCACTTTTGGATGGGCGAAAAGAGCTCGCAACGCATTTCCTGGGGCCTGATTTTTCACTCGTCTTCGATGCCGGCTAGGGCTATGTTTAGGGATGCTCGGAAACAGCGAACCCGGAGGGTCCAGTTGCATGTGGGGCTGCGTAAAGGCTCCCCTGGGGAGTTCTCTTGTACCCAAAGCCTTCCTTTGGGGGCACTTTTGGATGGGCGAAAAGGGCTCGCAACGCATTTCCTGGGGCCTGATTTTTCAGTCGTCTTCGATGACGGCTAGGGCTACGTTTAGGTTTGCTCAGGAACAGCGAACCCGGAGGGTCCAGTTGCATGTGGGGCTGCGTAAAGGCTCCCCTGGGGAGTTCTCTTGTACCCAAAGCCTTCCTTTGGGGCACTTTTGGATGAGCGAAAAGGGCTCGCAACGCATTTCCTGAGGCCTGATTTTTCAGTCGTCTTCGATGCCGACTAGGGCTATGTTTAGGGATGCTCGGAAACAGCGAACCCGGAGGGTCCAGTTGCATGTGGGGCTGCGTAAAGGCTCCCCTGGGGAGTTCTCTTGTACCCAAAGCCTTCCTTTGGGGGCACTTTTGGATGGGCGAAAAGGGCTCGCAACGCATTTCCTGGGGCCTGATTTTTCAGTCGTCTCCGATGACGGCTAGGGCTACGTTTAGGTTTGCTCAGGAACAGCGAACCCGGAGGGTCCAGTTGCATGTGGGGCTGCGTAAAGGCTCCCCTGGGGAGTTCACTTGTACCCAAAGCCTTCCTTTGGGGGCACTTTTGGATGGGCAAAAAGGGCTCGCAACGCATTTCCTGGGGCCTGATTTTTCAGTCGTCTTCGATGCCGGCTAGGGCTATGTTTAGGGATGCTCGGAAACAGCGAACCCGGAGGGTCCAGTTGCATGTGGGGCTGCGTAAAGGCTCCCCTGGGGAGTTCACTTGTACCCAAAGCCTTCCTTTGGGGGCACTTTTGGATGGTCCAAAGGGGCTCGCAACGCATTTCCTGGGGCCTGATTTTTCAGTCGTCTCCGATGACGGCTAGGGCTACGTTTAGGTTTGCTCAGGAACAGCGAACCCGGAGGGTCCAGTTGCATGTGGGGCTGCGTGAAGGCTCCCCTGGGGAGTTCTCTTGTACCCAAAGCCTTCCTTTGGGGGCACTTTTGGATGGGCGAAAAGGGCTCGCAACGCATTTCCTGGGGCCTGATTTTTCAGTGGTCTTCGATGCCGGCTAGGGCTATGTTTAGGGATGCTCGGAAACAGCGAACCCGGAGGGTCCAGTTGCATGTGGGGCTGCGTAAAGGCTCCCCTGGGGAGTTCTCTTGTACCCAAAGCCTTCCTTTGGGGGCACTTTTGGATGGGCGAAAAGGGCTCGCAACGCATTTCCTGAGGCCTGATTTTTCAGTCGTCTCCGATGACGGCTAGGGCTACGTTTAGGTTTGCTCAGGAACAGCGAACCCGGAGGGTCCAGTTGCATGTGGGGCTGCGTAAAGGCTCCCCTGGGGAGTTCTCTTGTACCCAAAGCCTTCCTTTGGGGGCACTTTTGGATGGGAGAAAAGGGCTCGCAACGCATTTCCTGGGGCCTGATTTTTCAGTCTTCTCCCATGCCGGCTAGGGCTATGTTTAGGGATGCTCGGAAACAGCGAACCCGGAGGGTCCAGTTGCATGTGGGGCTGCGTAAAGGCTCCCCTGGGGAGTTCACTTGTACCCAAAGCCTTCCTTTGGGGGCACTTTTGGATGGTCCAAAGGGGCTCGCAACGCATTTCCTGGGGCCTGATTTTTCAGTCGTCTCCGATGACGGCTAGGGCTACGTTTAGGTTTGCTCAGGAACAGCGAACCCGGAGGGTCCAGTTGCATGTGGGGCTGCGTAAAGGCTCCCCTGGGGAGTTCTCTTGTACCCAAAGCCTTCCTTTGGGGGCACTTTTGGATGGGCGAAAAGGGCTCGGAGCGCATTTCCTGGGGCCTGATTTTTCAGTCGTCTTCGATGCCGGCTAGGGCTACGTTTAGGGATGCTCGGAAACAGCGAACCCGGAGGGTCCAGTTGCATGTGGGGCTGCGTAAAGGCTCCCCTGGGGAGTTCTCTTGTACCCAAAGCCTTCCTTTGGGGGCACTTTTGGATGGGCAAAAAGGGCTCGGAACGCATTTCCTGGGGCCTGTTTTTTCAGTCGTCTTCGATGCCGGCTAGGGCTACGTTTAGGAATGGTCGGAAACAGCGAACCCGGAGGGTCCAGTTGCATGTGGGGCTGCGTAAAGGCTCCCCTGGGGAGTTCACTTGTACCCAAAGCCTTCCTTTGGGGACACTTTTGGATGGTCCAAAGGGGCTCGCAACGCATTTCCTGGGGCCTGATTTTTCAGTCGTCTCCGATGACGGCTAGGGCTACGTTTAGGTTTGCTCAGGAACAGCGAACCCGGAGGGTCCAGTTGCATGTGGGGCTGCGTAAAGGCTCCCCTGGGGAGTTCTCTTGTACCCAAAGCCTTCCTTTGGGGGCACTTTTGGATTGGCAAAAAGGGCTGGGAACGCATTTCCTGGGGCCTGATTTTTCACTCGTCTTCGATGCCGGCTAGGGCTACGTTTAGGGATGCTCGTAAACAGCGAACCCGGAGGGTCCAGTTGCATGTGGGGCTGCGTAAAGGCTCCCCTGGGGAGTTCACTTGTACCCAAAGCCTTCCTTTGGGGGCACTTTTGGATGGTCCAAAGGGGCTCGCAACGCATTTCCTGGGGCCTGATTTTTCAGTCGTCTCCGATGACGTCTAGGGCTACGTTTAGGTTTGCTCAGGAACAGCGAACCCAGAGGGTCCAGTTGCATGTGGGGCTGCGTAAAGGCTCCCCTGGGGAGTTCACTTGTACCCAAAGCCTTCCTTTGGGGGCACTTTTGGATGGGCGAAAAGGGCTCGCAACGCATTTCCTGGGGCCTGATTTTTCAGTCGTCTTCGATGCCGGCTAGGGCTACGTTTAGGGATGCTCGGAAACAGCGAACCCGGAGGGTCCAGTTGCATGTGGGGCTGCGTAAAGGCTCCCCTGGGGAGTTCTCTTGTACCCAAAGCCTTCCTTTGGGGGCACTTTTGGATGGGCGAAAAGGGCTCGCAACGCATTTCCTGAGGCCTGATTTTTCAGTCGTCTTCGATGCCGACTGGGGCTATGTTTAGGGATGCTCAGGAACAGCGAACCCGGAGGGTCCAGTTGCATGTGGGGCTGCGTAAAGGCTCCCCTGGGGAGTTCTCTTGTACCCAAAGCCTTCCTTTGGGGGCACTTTTGGATGGGCAAAAAGGGGCTCGCAACGCATTTCCTGGGGCCTGATTTTTCACTCGTCTTCGATGCCGGCTAGGGCTATGTTTAGGGATGGTCGGAAACAGCGAACCCGGAGGGTCCAATTGCATGTGGGGCTGCGTAAAGGCTCCCCTGGGGAGTTCTCTTGTACCCAAAGCCTTCCTTTGGGGGCACTTTTGGATGGTCCAAAGGGGCTCGCAACGCATTTCCTGGGGCCTGATTTTTCAGTCGTCTCCGATGACGGCTAGGGCTACGTTTAGGTTTGCTCAGGAACAGCGAACCCGGAGGGTCCAGTTGCATGTGGGGCTGCGTAAAGGCTCCCCTGGGGAGTTCACTTGTACCCAAAGCCTTCCTTTGGGGGCACTTTTGGATGGTCCAAAGGGGCTCGCAACGCATTTGCTGGGGCCTGATTTTTCAGTCGTCTCCGTTGACGGCTAGGGCTACGTTTAGGTTTGCTCAGGAACAGCGAACCCGGAGGGTCCAGTTGCATGTGGGGCTGCGTAAAGGCTCCCCTGGGGAGTTCTCTTGTACCCAAAGCCTTCCTTTGGGGGCACTTTTGGATGGTCCAAAGGGGCTCGCAACGCATTTCCTGGGGCCTGATTTTTCAGTCGTCTCCGATGACTGCTAGGGTTATGTTTAGGGATGCTCGGAAACAGCGAACCCGGAGGGTCCAGTTGCATGTGGGGCTGCGTAAAGGCTCCCCTGGGGAGTTCACTTGTACCCAAAGCCTTCCTTTGGGGGCACTTTTGGATGGTCCAAAGGGGCTCGCAACGCATTTCCTGGGGCCTGATTTTTCAGTCGTCTCCGATGACGGCTAGGGCTACGTTTAGGTTTGCTCAGGAACAGCGAACCCAGAGGGTCCAGTTGCATGTGGGGCTGCGTAAAGGCTCCCCTGGGGAGTTCTCTTGTACCCAAAGCCTTCCTTTGGGGGCACTTTTGGATGGGCGAAAAGGGCTCGGAACGCATTTCCTGGGGCCTGATTTTTCAGTCGTCTTCGATGCCGGCTAGGGCTACGTTTAGGGATGCTCGGAAACAGCGAACCCGGAGGGTCCAGTTGCATGTGGGGCTGCGTAAAGGCTCCCCTGGGGAGTTCTCTTGTACCCAAAGCCTTCCTTTGGGGGCACTTTTGGATGGGCGAAAAGGGCTCGCAACGCATTTCCTGAGGCCTGATTTTTCAGTCGTCTTCGATGCCGACTAGGGCTATGTTTAGGGATGCTCAGGAACAGCGAACCCGGAGGGTCCAGTTGCATGTGGGGCTGCGTAAAGGCTCCCCTGGGGAGTTCTCTTGTACCCAAAGCCTTCCTTTGGGGGCACTTTTGGATGGGCAAAAAGGGGCTCGCAACGCATTTCCTGGGGCCTGATTTTTCACTCGTCTTCGATGCCGGCTAGGGCTATGTTTAGGGATGGTCGGAAACAGCGAACCCGGAGGGTCCAATTGCATGTGGGGCTGCGTAAAGGCTCCCCTGGGGAGTTCTCTTGTACCCAAAGCCTTCCTTTGGGGGCACTTTTGGATGGTCCAAAGGGGCTCGCAACGCATTTCCTGGGGCCTGATTTTTCAGTCGTCTCCGATGACGGCTAGGGCTACGTTTAGGTTTGCTCAGGAACAGCGAACCCGGAGGGTCCAGTTGCATGTGGGGCTGCGTAAAGGCTCCCCTGGGGAGTTCACTTGTACCCAAAGCCTTCCTTTGGGGGCACTTTTGGATGGTCCAAAGGGGCTCGCAACGCATTTCCTGGGGCCTGATTTTTCAGTCGTCTCCGATGACGGCTAGGGCTACGTTTAGGTTTGCTCAGGAACAGCGAACCCGGAGGGTCCAGTTGCATGTGGGGCTGCGTAAAGGCTCCCCTGGGGAGTTCTCTTGTACCCAAAGCCTTCCTTTGGGGGCACTTTTGGATGGGCAAAAAGGGCTCGCAACGCATTTCCTGGGGCCTGATTTTTCAGTCGTCTCTGATGACGGCTAGGGCTACGTTTAGGGATGCTCGGAAACAGCGAACCCGGAGGGTCCAGTTGCATGTGGGGCTGCGTAAAGGCTCCCCTGGGGAGTTCTCTTGTACCCAAAGCCTTCCTTTGGGGGCACTTTTGGATGGTCCAAAGGGGCTCGCAACGCATTTCCTGGGGCCTGATTTTTCAGTCGTCTCCGATGACGGCTAGGGCTACGTTTAGGTTTGCTCAGGAACAGCGAACCCGGAGGGTCCAGTTGCATGTGGGGCTGCGTAAAGGCTCCCCTGGGGAGTTCTCTTGTACCCAAAGCCATCCTTTGGGGGCACTTTTGGATGGGCAAAAAGGGCTCGCAACGCATTTCCTGGGGCCTGATTTTTCAGTCGTCTTCGATGCCGGCTAGGGCTACGTTTAGGTTTGCTCAGGAACAGCGAACCCGGAGGGTCCAGTTGCATGTGGGGCTGCGTAAAGGCTCCCCTGGGGAGTTCTCTTGTACCCAAAGCCTTCCTTTGGGGGCACTTTTGGATGGGCGAAAAGGGCTCGCAACGCATTTCCTGGGGCCTGATTTTTCAGTCGTCTTCGATGCCGGCTAGGGCTACGTTTAGGGATGCTCGGAAACAGCGAACCCGGAGGGTCCAGTTGCATGTGGGGCTGCGTAAAGGCTCCCCTGGGGAGTTCTCTTGTACCCAAAGCCTTCCTTTGGGGGCACTTTTGGATGGTCCAAAGGGGCTCGCAACGCATTTCCTGGGGCCTGATTTTTCAGTCGTCTCCGATGACGGCTAGGGCTACGTTTAGGTTTGCTCAGGAACAGCGAACCCGGAGGGTCCAGTTGCATGTGGGGCTGCGTAAAGGCTCCCCTGGGGAGTTCTCTTGTACCCAAAGCCTTCCTTTGGGGGCACTTTTGGATGGGCAAAAAGGGCTCGGAACGCATTTCCTGGGGCCTGATTTTTCAGTCGTCTTCGATGCCGGCTAGGGCTACGTTTAGGTTTGCTCAGGAACAGCGAACCCGGAGGGTCCAGTTGCATGTGGGGCTGCGTAAAGGCTCCCCTGGGGAGTTCTCTTGTACCCAAAGCCTTCCTTTGGGGGCACTTTTGGATGGGCGAAAAGGGCTCGCAACGCATTTCCTGGGGCCTGATTTTTCAGTCGTCTTCGATGCCGGCTAGGGCTACGTTTAGGGATGCTCGGAAACAGCGAACCCGGAGGGTCCAGTTGCATGTGGGGCTGCGTAAAGGCTCCCCTGGGGAGTTCTCTTGTACCCAAAGCCTTCCTTTGGGGGCACTTTTGGATGGTCCAAAGGGGCTCGCAACGCATTTCCTGGGGCCTGATTTTTCAGTCGTCTCCGATGACTGCTAGGGTTATGTTTAGGGATGCTCGGAAACAGCGAACCCGGAGGGTCCAGTTGCATGTGGGGCTGCGTAAAGGCTCCCCTGGGGAGTTCACTTGTACCCAAAGCCTTCCTTTGGGGGCACTTTTGGATGGTCCAAAGGGGCTCGCAACGCATTTCCTGGGGCCTGATTTTTCAGTCGTCTCCGATGACGGCTAGGGCTACGTTTAGGTTTGCTCAGGAACAGCGAACCCGGAGGGTCCAGTTGCATGTGGGGCTGCGTAAAGGCTCCCCTGGGGAGTTCTCTTGTACCCAAAGCCTTCCTTTGGGGGCACTTTTGGATGGGCAAAAAGGGCTCGGAACGCATTTCCTGGGGCCTGATTTTTCACTCATCTACGATGCCGGCTAGGGCTACGTTTAGGGATGCTCGGAAACAGCGAACCAGGAGGGTCCAGTTGCGAGTGGGGCTGCGTAAAGGCTCCCCTGGGGAGTTCTCTTGTACCCAAAGCCTTCCTTTGGGGGCACTTTTGGATGGTCCAAAGGGGCTCGCAACGCATTTCCTGGGGCCTGATTTTTCAGTCGTCTCCGATGACGTCTAGGGCTACGTTTAGGTTTGCTCAGGAACAGCGAACCCAGAGGGTCCAGTTGCATGTGGGGCTGCGTAAAGGCTCCCCTGGGGAGTTCTCTTGTACCCAAAGCCTTCCTTTGGGGGCACTTTTGGATGGTCCAAAGGGGCTCGCAACGCATTTCCTGGGGCCTGATTTTTCAGTCGTCTCCGATGACGGCTAGGGCTACGTTTAGGTTTGCTCAGGAACAGCGAACCCGGAGGGTCCAGTTGCATGTGGGGCTGCGTAAAGGCTCCCCTGGGGAGTTCTCTTGTACCCAAAGCCTTCCTTTGGGGGCACTTTTGGATGGGCGAAAAGGGCTCGCAACGCATTTCCTGGGGCCTGATTTTTCAGTCGTCTTCGATGCCGGCTAGGGCTACGTTTAGGGATGCTCGGAAACAGCGAACCCGGAGGGTCCAGTTGCATGTGGGGCTGCGTAAAGGCTCCCCTGGGGAGTTCTCTTGTACCCAAAGCCTTCCTTTGGGGGCACTTTTGGATGGTCCAAAGGGGCTCGCAACGCATTTCCTGGGGCCTGATTTTTCAGTCGTCTCCGATGACGGCTAGGGCTACGTTTAGGTTTGCTCAGGAACAGCGAACCCGGAGGGTCCAGTTGCATGTGGGGCTGCGTAAAGGCTCCCCTGGGGATTTCTCTTGTACCCAAAGCCTTCCTTTGGGGGCACTTTTGGATGGTCCAAAGGGGCTCGCAACGCATTTCCTGGGGCCTGATTTTTCACTCGTCTCCGATGACTGCTAGGGATATGTTTAGGGATGCTCGGAAACAGCGAACCCGGAGGGTCCAGTTGCATGTGGGGCTGCGTAAAGGCTCCCCTGGGGAGTTCACTTGTACCCAAAGCCTTCCTTTGGGGGCACTTTTGGATGGTCCAAAGGGGCTCGCAACGCATTTCCTGGGGCCTGATTTTTCAGTCGTCTCCGATGACGGCTAGGGCTACGTTTAGGTTTGCTCAGGAACAGCGAACCCGGAGGGTCCAGTTGCATGTGGGGCTGCGTAAAGGCTCCCCTGGGGAGTTCTCTTGTACCCAAAGCCTTCCTTTGGGGGCACTTTTGGATGGGCAAAAAGGGCTCGGAACGCATTTCCTGGGGCCTGATTTTTCAGTCGTCTTCGATGCCGGCTAGGGCTACGTTTAGGGATGCTCGGAAACAGCGAACCAGGAGGGTCCAGTTGCGAGTGGGGCTGCGTAAAGGCTCCCCTGGGGAGTTCTCTTGTACCCAAAGCCTTCCTTTGGGGGCACTTTTGGATGGTCCAAAGGGGCTCGCAACGCATTTCCTGGGGCCTGATTTTTCAGTCGTCTCCGATGACGTCTAGGGCTACGTTTAGGTTTGCTCAGGAACAGCGAACCCAGAGGGTCCAGTTGCATGTGGGGCTGCGTAAAGGCTCCCCTGGGGAGTTCTCTTGTACCCAAAGCCTTCCTTTGGGGGCACTTTTGGATGGGCAAAAAGGGCTCGGAACGCATTTCCTGGGGCCTGATTTTTCACTCGTCTTCGATGCCGGCTAGGGCTATGTTTAGGGATGGTCGGAAACAGCGAACCAGGAGGGTCCAATTGCATGTGGGGCTGCGTAAAGGCTCCCCTGGGGAGTTCTCTTGTACCCAAAGCCTTCCTTTGGGGCACTTTTGGATGAGCGAAAAGGGCTCGCAACGCATTTCCTGAGGCCTGATTTTTCAGTCGTCTTCGATGCCGACTAGGGCTATGTTTAGGGATGCTCGGAAACAGCGAACCCGGAGGGTCCAGTTGCATGTGGGGCTGCGTAAAGGCTCCCCTGGGGAGTTCTCTTGTACCCAAAGCCTTCCTTTGGGGGCACTTTTGGATGGGCGAAAAGGGCTCGCAACGCATTTCCTGGGGCCTGATTTTTCAGTCGTCTCCGATGACGGCTAGGGCTACGTTTAGGTTTGCTCAGGAACAGCGAACCCGGAGGGTCCAGTTGCATGTGGGGCTGCGTAAAGGCTCCCCTGGGGAGTTCTCTTGTACCCAAAGCCTTCCTTTGGGGGCACTTTTGGATGGTCCAAAGGGGTTCGCAACGCATTTCCTGGGGCCTGATTTTTCAGTCTTCTCCCATGCCGACTAGGGCTATGTTTAGGGATGCTCGGAAACAGCGAACCCGGAGGGTCCAGTTGCATGTGGGGCTGCGTAAAGGCTCCCCTGGGGAGTTCTCTTGTACCCAAAGCCTTCCTTTGGGGGCACTTTTGGATGGTCCAAAGGGGCTCGCAACGCATTTCCTGGGGCCTGATTTTTCAGTCGTCTCCGATGACGTCTAGGGCTACGTTTAGGTTTGCTCAGGAACAGCGAACCCAGAGGGTCCAGTTGCATGTGGGGCTGCGTAAAGGCTCCCCTGGGGAGTTCTCTTGTACCCAAAGCCTTCCTTTGGGGGCACTTTTGGATGGGCAAAAAGGGCTCGGAACGCATTTCCTGGGGCCTGATTTTTCACTCGTCTTCGATGCCGGCTAGGGCTATGTTTAGGGATGGTCGGAAACAGCGAACCAGGAGGGTCCAATTGCATGTGGGGCTGCGTAAAGGCTCCCCTGGGGAGTTCTCTTGTACCCAAAGCCTTCCTTTGGGGCACTTTTGGATGAGCGAAAAGGGCTCGCAACGCATTTCCTGAGGCCTGATTTTTCAGTCGTCTTCGATGCCGACTAGGGCTATGTTTAGGGATGCTCGGAAACAGCGAACCCGGAGGGTCCAGTTGCATGTGGGGCTGCGTAAAGGCTCCCCTGGGGAGTTCTCTTGTACCCAAAGCCTTCCTTTGGGGGCACTTTTGGATGGGCGAAAAGGGCTCGCAACGCATTTCCTGGGGCCTGATTTTTCAGTCGTCTCCGATGACGGCTAGGGCTACGTTTAGGTTTGCTCAGGAACAGCGAACCCGGAGGGTCCAGTTGCATGTGGGGCTGCGTAAAGGCTCCCCTGGGGAGTTCTCTTGTACCCAAAGCCTTCCTTTGGGGGCACTTTTGGATGGTCCAAAGGGGTTCGCAACGCATTTCCTGGGGCCTGATTTTTCAGTCTTCTCCCATGCCGACTAGGGCTATGTTTAGGGATGCTCGGAAACAGCGAACCCGGAGGGTCCAGTTGCATGTGGGGCTGCGTAAAGGCTCCCCTGGGGAGTTCTCTTGTACCCAAAGCCTTCCTTTGGGGGCACTTTTGGATGGTCCAAAGGGGCTCGCAACGCATTTCCTGGGGCCTGATTTTTCACTCGTCTTCGATGCCGGCTAGGGCTATGTTTAGGTTTGCTCAGGAACAGCGAACCCGGAGGGTCCAGTTGCATGTGGGGCTGCGTAAAGGCTCCCCTGGGGAGTTCTCTTGTACTCAAAGCCTTCCTTTGGGGGCACTTTTGGATGGTCCAATGGGGCTCGCAACGCATTTCCTGGGGCCTGATTTTTCAGTCGTCTTCGATGACGGCTAGGGCTACGTTTAGGTTTGCTCAGGAACAGCGAACCCGGAGGGTCCAGTTGCATGTGGGGCTGCGTAAAGGCTCCCCTGGGGAGTTCTCTTGTACCCAAAGCCTTCCTTTGGGGGCACTTTTGGATGGGCAAAAAGGGCTCGCAACGCATTTCCTGGGGCCTGATTTTTCAGTCGTCTTCGATGACGGCTAGGGCTACGTTTAGGGATGCTCGGAAACAGCGAACCCGGAGGGTCCAGTTGCATGTGGGGCTGCGTAAAGGCTCCCCTGGGGAGTTCACTTGTACCCAAAGCCTTCCTTTGGGGGCACTTTTGGATGGTCCAAAGGGGCTCGCAACGCATTTCCTGGGGCCTGATTTTTCAGTCGTCTCCGATGACGGCTAGGGCTACGTTTAGGTTTGCTCAGGAACAGCGAACCCGGAGGGTCCAGTTGCATGTGGGGCTGCGTAAAGGCTCCCCTGGGGAGTTCTCTTGTACCCAAAGCCTTCCTTTGGGGGCACTTTTGGATGGTCCAAAGGGGCTCGCAACGCATTTCCTGGGGCCTGATTTTTCAGTCGTCTCCGATGACGGCTAGGGCTACGTTTAGGTTTGCTCAGGAACAGCGAACCCGGAGGGTCCAGTTGCATGTGGGGCTGCGTAAAGGCTCCCCTGGGGAGTTCTCTTGTACCCAAAGCCTTCCTTTGGGGGCACTTTTGGATGGTCCAAAGGGGCTCGCAACGCATTTCCTGGGGCCTGATTTTTCAGTCGTCTCCGATGACTGCTAGGGTTATGTTTAGGGATGCTCGGAAACAGCGAACCCGGAGGGTCCAGTTGCATGTGGGGCTGCGTAAAGGCTCCCCTGGGGAGTTCACTTGTACCCAAAGCCTTCCTTTGGGGGCACTTTTGGATGGTCCAAAGGGGCTCGCAACGCATTTCCTGGGGCCTGATTTTTCAGTCGTCTCCGATGACGGCTAGGGCTACGTTTAGGTTTGCTCAGGAACAGCGAACCCGGAGGGTCCAGTTGCATGTGGGGCTGCGTAAAGGCTCCCCTGGGGAGTTCTCTTGTACCCAAAGCCTTCCTTTGGGGGCACTTTTGGATGGGCAAAAAGGGCTCGGAACGCATTTCCTGGGGCCTGATTTTTCAGTCGTCTTCGATGCCGGCTAGGGCTACGTTTAGGTTTGCTCAGGAACAGCGAACCCGGAGGGTCCAGTTGCATGTGGGGCTGCGTAAAGGCTCCCCTGGGGAGTTCTCTTGTACCCAAAGCCTTCCTTTGGGGGCACTTTTGGATGGGCAAAAAGGGCTCGCAACGCATTTCCTGGGGCCTGATTTTTCAGTCGTCTTCGATGCCGGCTAGGGCTACGTTTAGGGATGCTCGGAAACAGCGAACCCGGAGGGTCCAGTTGCATGTGGGGCTGCGTAAAGGCTCCCCTGGGGAGTTCTCTTGTACCCAAAGCCTTCCTTTGGGGGCACTTTTGGATGGGCAAAAAGGGCTCGGAACGCATTTCCTGGGGCCTGATTTTTCAGTCGTCTTCGATGCCGGCTAGGGCTACGTTTAGGAATGGTCGGAAACAGCGAACCCGGAGGGTCCAGTTGCATGTGGGGCTGCGTAAAGGCTCCCCTGGGGAGTTCACTTGTACCCAAAGCCTTCCTTTGGGGGCACTTTTGGATGGTCCAAAGGGGCTCGCAACGCATTTGCTGGGGCCTGATTTTTCAGTCGTCTCCGTTGACGGCTAGGGCTACGTTTAGGTTTGCTCAGGAACAGCGAACCCGGAGGGTCCAGTTGCATGTGGGGCTGCGTAAAGGCTCCCCTGGGGAGTTCTCTTGTACCCAAAGCCTTCCTTTGGGGGCATTTTTGGATGGTCCAAAGGGGTTCGCAACGCATTTCCTGAGGCCTGAATTTTCAGTCGTCTTCGATGCCGACTAGTGCTATGTTTAGGGATGCTCGGAAACAGCGAACCCGGAGGGTCCAGTTGCATGTGGGGCTGCGTAAAGGCTCCCCTGGGGAGTTCTCTTGTACCCAAAGCCTTCCTTTGGGGGCACTTTTTGATGGGCGAAAAGGGGCTCGGAGCGCATTTCCTGGGGCCTGAATTTTCAGTCGTCTTCGATGCCGGCTAGGGCTATGTTTAGGGATGCTCGGAAACAGCGAACCCGGAGGGTCCAGTTGCATGTGGGGCTGCGTAAAGGCTCCCCTGGGGAGTTCTCTTGTACCCAAAGCCTTCCTTTGGGGGCACTTTTGGATGGGCAAAAAGGGCTCGCAATGCATTTCCTGGGGCCTGATTTTTCAGTCGTCTTCGATGCCGACTAGGGCTACGTTTAGGGATGCTCGGAAACAGCGAACCCGGAGGGTCCAGTTGCATGTGGGGCTGCGTAAAGGCTCCCCTGGGGAGTTCTCTTGTACCCAAAGCCTTCCTTTGGGGGCACTTTTGGATGGTCCAAAGGGGCTCGCAACGCATTTCCTGGGGCCTGATTTTTCAGTCGTCTCCGTTGACGGCTAGGGCTACGTTTAGGTTTGCTCAGGAACAGCGAACCCGGAGGGTCCAGTTGCATGTGGGGCTGCGTAAAGGCTCCCCTGGGGAGTTCACTTGTACTCAAAGCCTTCCTTTGGGGGCACTTTTGGATGGTCCAAAGGGGCTCGCAACGCATTTCCTGGGGCCTGATTTTTCAGTCGTCTCCGATGACGGCTAGGGCTACGTTTAGGTTTGCTCAGGAACAGCGAACCCGGAGGGTCCAGTTGCATGTGGGGCTGCGTAAAGGCTCCCCTGGGGAGTTCTCTTGTACCCAAAGCCTTCCTTGGGGGCACTTTTGGATGGTCCAAAGGGGCTCGCAACGCATTTCCTGGGGCCTGATTTTTCAGTCGTCTCCGTAGACGACTAGGGCTACGTTTAGGTTTGCTCAGGAACAGCGAACCCGGAGGGTCCAGTTGCATGTGGGGCTGCGTAAAGGCTCCCCTGGGGAGTTCTCTTGTACTCAAAGCCTTCCTTTGGGGGCACTTTTGGATGGTCCAAAGGGGCTCGCAACGCATTTCCTGGGGCCTGATTTTTCAGTCGTCTTCGATGCCGGCTAGGGCTACGTTTAGGGATGCTCGGAAACAGCGAACCCGGAGGGTCCAGTTGCATGTGGGGCTGCGTAAAGGCTCCCCTGGGGAGTTCACTTGTACCCAAAGCCTTCCTTTGGGGGCACTTTTGGATGGTCCAAAGGGGCTCGCAACGCATTTCCTGGGGCCTGATTTTTCAGTCGTCTCCGATGCCGGCTAGGGCTACGTTTAGGTTTGCTCAGGAACAGCGAACCCGGAGGGTCCAGTTGCATGTGGGGCTGCGTAAAGGCTCCCCTGGGGAGTTCTCTTGTACCCAAAGCCTTCCTTTGGGGGCACTTTTGGATGGGCGAAAAGGGCTCGCAACGCATTTCCTGGGGCCTGATTTTTCAGTCGTCTCCGATGACGGCTAGGGCTATGTTTAGGGATGCTCGGAAACAGCGAACCCGGAGGGTCCAGTTGCATGTGGGGCTGCGTAAAGGCTCCCCTGGGGAGTTCTCTTGTACCCAAAGCCTTCCTTTGGGGGCACTTTTGGATGGGCGAAAAGGGCTCGCAACGCATTTCCTGGGACCTGAATTTTCACTCGTCTTCGATGCCGGCTAGGGCTATGTTTAGGGATGCTCGGAAACAGCGAACCCGGAGGGTCCAGTTGCATGTGGGGCTGCGTAAAGGCTCCCCTGGGGAGTTCTCTTGTACCCAAAGCCTTCCTTTGGGGGCACTTTTGGATGGTCCAAAGGGGCTCGCAACGCATTTCCTGGGGCCTGATTTTTCAGTCGTCTCCGATGACGGCTAGGGCTACGTTTAGGTTTGCTCAGGAACAGCGAACCCGGAGGGTCCAGTTGCATGTGGGGCTGCGTAAAGCCTCCCCTGGGGAGTTCTCTTGTACCCAAAGCCTTCCTTTGGGGGCACTTTTGGATGGTCCAAAGGGGTTCGCAACGCATTTCCTGGGGCCTGATTTTTCACTCATCTACGATGCCGGCTAGGGCTACGTTTAGGTTTGCTCAGGAACAGCGAACCCGGAGGGTCCAGTTGCATGTGGGGCTGCGTAAAGGCTCCCCTGGGGAGTTCTCTTGTACCCAAAGCCTTCCTTTGGGGGCACTTTTGGATGGTCCAAAGGGGCTCGCAACGCATTTCCTGGGGCCTGATTTTTCAGTCGTCTCCGATGACTGCTAGGGTTATGTTTAGGGATGCTCGGAAACAGCGAACCCGGAGGGTCCAGTTGCATGTGGGGCTGCGTAAAGGCTCCCCTGGGGAGTTCTCTTGTACCCAAAGCCTTCCTTTGGGGGCACTTTGGGATGGGCAAAAAGGGCTCGGAACGCATTTCCTGGGGCCTGATTTTTCAGTCGTCTTCGATGCCGGCTAGGGCTACGTTTAGGTTTGCTCAGGAACAGCGAACCCGGAGGGTCCAGTTGCATGTGGGGCTGCGTAAAGGCTCCCCTGGGGAGTTCTCTTGTACCCAAAGCCTTCCTTTGGGGGCACTTTTGGATGGGCAAAAAGGGCTCGCAACGCATTTCCTGGGGCCTGATTTTTCAGTCGTCTTCGATGCCGGCTAGGGCTACGTTTAGGGATGCTCGGAAACAGCGAACCCGGAGGGTCCAGTTGCATGTGGGGCTGCGTAAAGGCTCCCCTGGGGAGTTCTCTTGTACCCAAAGCCTTCCTTTGGGGGCACTTTTGGATGGGCAAAAAGGGCTCGGAACGCATTTCCTGGGGCCTGATTTTTCAGTCGTCTTCGATGCCGGCTAGGGCTACGTTTAGGAATGGTCGGAAACAGCGAACCCGGAGGGTCCAGTTGCATGTGGGGCTGCGTAAAGGCTCCCCTGGGGAGTTCACTTGTACCCAAAGCCTTCCTTTGGGGGCACTTTTGGATGGTCCAAAGGGGCTCGCAACGCATTTCCTGGGGCCTGATTTTTCAGTCGTCTCCGTTGACGGCTAGGGCTACGTTTAGGTTTGCTCAGGAACAGCGAACCCGGAGGGTCCAGTTGCATGTGGGGCTGCGTAAAGGCTCCCCTGGGGAGTTCTCTTGTACCCAAAGCCTTCCTTTGGGGGCATTTTTGGATGGTCCAAAGGGGTTCGCAACGCATTTCCTGAGGCCTGATTTTTCAGTCGTCTTCGATGCCGACTAGTGCTATGTTTAGGGATGCTCGGAAACAGCGAACCCGGAGGGTCCAGTTGCATGTGGGGCTGCGTAAAGGCTCCCCTGGGGAGTTCTCTTGTACCCAAAGCCTTCCTTTGGGGGCACTTTTTGATGGGCGAAAAGGGGCTCGGAGCGCATTTCCTGGGGCCTGAATTTTCAGTCGTCTTCGATGCCGGCTAGGGCTATGTTTAGGGATGCTCGGAAACAGCGAACCCGGAGGGTCCAGTTGCATGTGGGGCTGCGTAAAGGCTCCCCTGGGGAGTTCTCTTGTACCCAAAGCCTTCCTTTGGGGGCACTTTTGGATGGGCAAAAAGGGCTCGCAATGCATTTCCTGGGGCCTGATTTTTCAGTCGTCTTCGATGCCGACTAGGGCTACGTTTAGGGATGCTCGGAAACAGCGAACCCGGAGGGTCCAGTTGCATGTGGGGCTGCGTAAAGGCTCCCCTGGGGAGTTCTCTTGTACCCAAAGCCTTCCTTTGGGGGCACTTTTGGATGGTCCAAAGGGGCTCGCAACGCATTTCCTGGGGCCTGATTTTTCAGTCGTCTCCGTTGACGGCTAGGGCTACGTTTAGGTTTGCTCAGGAACAGCGAACCCGGAGGGTCCAGTTGCATGTGGGGCTGCGTAAAGGCTCCCCTGGGGAGTTCACTTGTACTCAAAGCCTTCCTTTGGGGGCACTTTTGGATGGTCCAAAGGGGCTCGCAACGCATTTCCTGGGGCCTGATTTTTCAGTCGTCTCCGATGACGGCTAGGGCTACGTTTAGGTTTGCTCAGGAACAGCGAACCCGGAGGGTCCAGTTGCATGTGGGGCTGCGTAAAGGCTCCCCTGGGGAGTTCTCTTGTACACAAAGCCTTCCTTGGGGGCACTTTTGGATGGTCCAAAGGGGCTCGCAACGCATTTCCTGGGGCCTGATTTTTCAGTCGTCTCCGTAGACGACTAGGGCTACGTTTAGGTTTGCTCAGGAACAGCGAACCCGGAGGGTCCAGTTGCATGTGGGGCTGCGTAAAGGCTCCCCTGGGGAGTTCTCTTGTACTCAAAGCCTTCCTTTGGGGGCACTTTTGGATGGTCCAAAGGGGCTCGCAACGCATTTCCTGGGGCCTGATTTTTCAGTCGTCTTCGATGCCGGCTAGGGCTACGTTTAGGGATGCTCGGAAACAGCGAACCCGGAGGGTCCAGTTGCATGTGGGGCTGCGTAAAGGCTCCCCTGGGGAGTTCACTTGTACCCAAAGCCTTCCTTTGGGGGCACTTTTGGATGGTCCAAAGGGGCTCGCAACGCATTTCCTGGGGCCTGATTTTTCAGTCGTCTCCGATGACGGCTAGGGCTACGTTTAGGTTTGCTCAGGAACAGCGAACCCGGAGGGTCCAGTTGCATGTGGGGCTGCGTAAAGGCTCCCCTGGGGAGTTCTCTTGTACCCAAAGCCTTCCTTTGGGGGCACTTTTGGATGGGCGAAAAGGGCTCGCAACGCATTTCCTGGGGCCTGATTTTTCAGTCGTCTCCGATGACGGCTAGGGCTATGTTTAGGGATGCTCGGAAACAGCGAACCCGGAGGGTCCAGTTGCATGTGGGGCTGCGTAAAGGCTCCCCTGGGGAGTT
>NW_027076110.1:402500-415596 GCF_963932015.1 Anas acuta
GTAAAGGCTCCCCTGGGGAGTTCTCTTGTACCCAAAGCCTTCCTTTGGGGGCACTTTTGGATGGGCGAAAAGGGCTCGCAACGCATTTCCTGGGGCCTGATTTTTCAGTCGTCTCCGATGACGGCTAGGGCTATGTTTAGGGATGCTCGGAAACAGCGAACCCGGAGGGTCCAGTTGCATGTGGGGCTGCGTAAAGGCTCCCCTGGGGAGTTCACTTGTACCCAAAGCCTTCCTTTGGGGGCACTTTTGGATGGTCCAAAGGGGCTCGCAACGCATTTCCTGGGGCCTGATTTTTCAGTCGTCTCCGATGACGGCTAGGGCTACGTTTAGGTTTGCTCAGGAACAGCGAACCCGGAGGGTCCAGTTGCATGTGGGGCTGCGTAAAGGCTCCCCTGGGGAGTTCTCTTGTACCCAAAGCCTTCCTTTGGGGGCACTTTTGGATGGGCGAAAAGGGCTCGCAACGCATTTCCTGGGGCCTGATTTTTCAGTCGTCTTCGATGTCGACTAGGGCTATGTTTAGGGATGCTCGGAAACAGCGAACCCGGAGGGTCCAGTTGCATGTGGGGCTGCGTAAAGGCTCCCCTGGGGAGTTCTCTTGTACCCAAAGCCTTCCTTTGGGGGCACTTTTGGATGGGCAAAAAGGGCTCGCAACGCATTTCCTGGGGCCTGATTTTTCAGTCGTCTTCGATGCCGGCTAGGGCTACGTTTAGGTTTGCTCAGGAACAGCGAACCCGGAGGGTCCAGTTGCATGTGGGGCTGCGTAAAGGCTCCCCTGGGGAGTTCTCTTGTACCCAAAGCCTTCCTTTGGGGGCACTTTTGGATGGGCGAAAAGGGCTCGCAACGCATTTCCTGAGGCCTGATTTTTCAGTCGTCTTCGATGCCGACTAGTGCTATGTTTAGGGATGCTCGGAAACAGCGAACCCGGAGGGTCCAGTTGCATGTGGGGCTGTGTAAAGGCTCCCCTGGGGAGTTCTCTTGTACCCAAAGCCTTCCTTTGGGGGCACTTTTGGATGGGCGAAAAGGGCTCGCAACGCATTTCCTGGGGCCTGATTTTTCAGTCGTCTTCGATGACGGCTAGGGCTACGTTTAGGTTTGCTCAGGAACAGCGAACCCGGAGGGTCCAGTTGCATGTGGGGCTGCGTAAAGGCTCCCCTGGGGAGTTCTCTTGTACCCAAAGCCTTCCTTTGGGGGCACTTTTGGATGGGCGAAAAGGGCTCGCAACGCATTTCCTGGGGCCTGATTTTTCAGTCGTCTCCGATGACGGCTAGGGATATGTTTAGGGATGCTCGGAAACAGCGAACCCGGAGGGTCCAGTTGCATGTGGGGCTGCGTAAAGGCTCCCCTGGGGAGTTCACTTGTACCCAAAGCCTTCCTTTGGGGGCACTTTTGGATGGTCCAAAGGGGCTCGCAACGCATTTCCTGGGGCCTGATTTTTCAGTCGTCTCCGATGCCGGCTAGGGCTACGTTTAGGTTTGCTCAGGAATAGCGAACCCGGAGGGTCCAGTTGCATGTGGGGCTGCGTAAAGGCTCCCCTGGGGAGTTCTCTTGTACCCAAAGCCTTCCTTTGGGGGCACTTTTGGATGGGCGAAAAGGGCTCGCAACGCATTTCCTGGGGCCTGATTTTTCAGTCGTCTTCGATGTCGACTAGGGCTATGTTTAGGGATGCTCGGAAACAGCGAACCCGGAGGGTCCAGTTGCATGTGGGGCTGCGTAAAGGCTCCCCTGGGGAGTTCTCTTGTACCCAAAGCCTTCCTTTGGGGCACTTTTGGATGGGCGAAAAGGGCTCGCAACACATTTCCTGAGGCCTGATTTTTCAGTCGTCTTCGATGCCGACTAGGGCTATGTTTAGGGATGCTCGGAAACAGCGAACCCGGAGGGTCCAGTTGCATGTGGGGCTGCGTAAAGGCTCCCCTGGGGAGTTCTCTTGTACCCAAAGCCTTCCTTTGGGGGCACTTTTGGATGGGCGAAAAGGGCTCGCAACGCATTTCCTGGGGCCTGATTTTTCAGTCGTCTCCGATGACGGCTAGGGCTATGTTTAGGGATGCTCGGAAACAGCGAACCCGGAGGGTCCAGTTGCATGTGGGGCTGCGTAAAGGCTCCCCTGGGGAGTTCACTTGTACCCAAAGCCTTCCTTTGGGGGCACTTTTGGATGGTCCAAAGGGGCTCGCAACGCATTTCCTGGGGCCTGATTTTTCAGTCGTCTCCGATGACGGCTAGGGCTACGTTTAGGTTTGCTCAGGAACAGCGAACCCGGAGGGTCCAGTTGCATGTGGGGCTGCGTAAAGGCTCCCCTGGGGAGTTCTCTTGTACCCAAAGCCTTCCTTTGGGGGCACTTTTGGATGGGCAAAAAGGGCTCGCAACGCATTTCCTGGGGCCTGATTTTTCAGTCGTCTTCGATGTCGACTAGGGCTATGTTTAGGGATGCTCGGAAACAGCGAACCCGGAGGGTCCAGTTGCATGTGGGGCTGCGTAAAGGCTCCCCTGGGGAGTTCTCTTGTACCCAAAGCCTTCCTTTGGGGGCACTTTTGGATGGGCAAAAAGGGCTCGCAACGCATTTCCTGGGGCCTGATTTTTCAGTCGTCTTCAATGCCGGCTAGGGCTACGTTTAGGTTTGCTCAGGAACAGCGAACCCGGAGGGTCCAGTTGCATGTGGGGCTGCGTAAAGGCTCCCCTGGGGAGTTCTCTTGTACCCAAAGCCTTCCTTTGGGGGCACTTTTGGATGGGCGAAAAGGGCTCGCAACGCATTTCCTGAGGCCTGATTTTTCAGTCGTCTTCGATGCCGACTAGGGCTATGTTTAGGGATGCTCGGAAACAGCGAACCCGGAGGGTCCAGTTGCATGTGGGGCTGCGTAAAGGCTCCCCTGGGGAGTTCTCTTGTACCCAAAGCCTTCCTTTGGGGGCACTTTTGGATGGGCAAAAAGGGCTCGCAACGCATTTCCTGGGGCCTGATTTTTCAGTCGTCTTCGATGCCGGCTAGGGCTACGTTTAGGTTTGCTCAGGAACAGCGAACCCGGAGGGTCCAGTTGCATGTGGGGCTGCGTAAAGGCTCCCCTGGGGAGTTCTCTTGTACCCAAAGCCTTCCTTTGGGGGCACTTTTGGATGGGCGAAAAGGGCTCGCAACGCATTTCCTGAGGCCTGATTTTTCAGTCGTCTTCGATGCCGACTAGGGCTATGTTTAGGGATGCTCGGAAACAGCGAACCCGGAGGGTCCAGTTGCATGTGGGGCTGTGTAAAGGCTCCCCTGGGGAGTTCTCTTGTACCCAAAGCCTTCCTTTGGGGGCACTTTTGGATGGTCCAAAGGGGCTCGCAACGCATTTCCTGGGGCCTGATTTTTCAGTCGTCTCAGATGACGGCTAGGGCTACGTTTAGGTTTGCTCAGGAACAGTGAACCCGGAGGGTCCAGTTGCATGTGGGGCTGCGTAAAGGCTCCCCTGGGGAGTTCTCTTGTACCCAAAGCCTTCCTTTGGGGGCACTTTTGGATGGGCAAAAAGGGCTCGCAACGCATTTCCTGGGGCCTGATTTTTCAGTCGTCTTCGATGACGGCTAGGGCTACGTTTAGGTTTGCTCAGGAACAGCGAACCCGGAGGGTCCAGTTGCATGTGGGGCTGCGTAAAGGCTCCCCTGGGGAGTTCTCTTGTACCCAAAGCCTTCCTTTGGGGGCACTTTTGGATGGGCGAAAAGGGCTCGCAACGCATTTCCTGGGGCCTGATTTTTCAGTCGTCTTCGATGACGGCTAGGGCTACGTTTAGGTTTGCTCAGGAACAGCGAACCCGGAGGGTCCAGTTGCATGTGGGGCTGCGTAAAGGCTCCCCTGGGGAGTTCTCTTGTACCCAAAGCCTTCCTTTGGGGCACTTTTGGATGGGCGAAAAGGGCTCGCAACGCATTTCCTGAGGCCTGATTTTTCAGTCGTCTTCGATGTCGACTAGGGCTATGTTTAGGGATGCTCGGAAACAGCGAACCCGGAGGGTCCAGTTGCATGTGGGGCTGCGTAAAGGCTCCCCTGGGGAGTTCTCTTGTACCCAAAGCCTTCCTTTGGGGGCACTTTTGGATGGGCGAAAAGGGCTCGCAACGCATTTCCTGGGGCCTGATTTTTCAGTCGTCTCCGATGACGGCTAGGGCTACGTTTAGGGATGCTCAGAAACAGCGAACCCGGAGGGTCCAGTTGCATGTGGGGCTGCGTATACGCTCCCCTGGGGAGTTCACTTGTACCCAAAGCCTTCCTTTGGGGGCACTTTTGGATGGTCCAAAGGGGCTCGCAACGCATTTCCTGGGGCCTGATTTTTCAGTCGTCTCCGATGACGGCTAGGGCTACGTTTAGGTTTGCTCAGGAACAGCGAACCCGGAGGGTCCAGTTGCATGTGCGGCTGCGTAAAGGCTCCCCTGGGGAGTTCTCTTGTACCCAAAGCCTTCCTTTGGGGGCACTTTTGGATGGTCCAAAAGGGCTCGGAACGCATTTCCTGGGGCCTGATTTTTCAGTCGTCTTCGATGCCGGCTAGGGATATGTTTAGGGATGCTCGGAAACAGCGAACCCGGAGGGTCCAGTTGCATGTGGGGCTGCGTAAAGGCTCCCCTGGGGAGTTCTCTTGTACCCAAAGCCTTCCTTTGGGGGCACTTTTGGATGGGCGAAAAGGGCTCGCAACGCATTTCCTGGGGCCTGATTTTTCAGTCGTCTTCGATGACGGCTAGGGCTACGTTTAGGTTTGCTCAGGAACAGCGAACCCGGAGGGTCCAGTTGCATGTGGGGCTGCGTAAAGGCTCCCCTGGGGAGTTCTCTTGTACCCAAAGCCTTCCTTTGGGGGCACTTTTGGATGGGCAAAAAGGGCTCGGAACGCATTTCTTGGGGCCTGATTTTTCAGTCGTCTTCGATGCCGGCTAGGGCTACGTTTAGGCATGCTCGGAAACAGCGAACCCGGAGGGTCCAGTTGCATGTGGGGCTGCGTAAAGGCTCCCCTGGGGAGTTCTCTTGTACCCAAAGCCTTCCTTTGGGGCACTTCTGGATGGGCGAAAAGGGCTCGCAAAGCATTTCCTGGGGCCTGATTTTTCAGTCGTCTTCGATGCCGACAAGGCTATGTTTAGGGATGCTCGGAAACAGCGAACCCGGAGGGTCCAGTTGCATGTGGGGCTGCGTAAAGGCTCCCCTGGGGAGTTCTCTTGTACCCAAAGCCTTCCTTTGGGGGCACTTTTGGATGGGCGAAAAGGGCTCGCAACGCATTTCCTGGGGCCTGATTTTTCAGTCGTCTCCGATGACGGCTAGGGCTATGTTTAGGGATGCTCGGAAACAGCGAACCCGGAGGGTCCAGTTGCATGTGGGGCTGCGTAAAGGCTCCCCTGGGGAGTTCACTTGTACCCAAAGCCTTCCTTTGGGGGCACTTTTGGATGGTCCAAAGGGGCTCGCAACGCATTTCCTGGGGCCTGATTTTTCAGTCGTCTCCGATGACGGCTAGGGCTACGTTTAGGTTTGCTCAGGAACAGCGAACCCGGAGGGTCCAGTTGCATGTGGGGCTGCGTAAAGGCTCCCCTGGGGAGTTCTCTTGTACCCAAAGCCTTCCTTTGGGGGCACTTTTGGATGGGCGAAAAGGGCTCGCAACGCATTTCCTGAGGCCTGATTTTTCAGTCGTCTTCGATGCCGACTAGGGCTATGTTTAGGGATGCTCGGAAACAGCGAACCCGGAGGGTCCAGTTGCATGTGGGGCTGCGTAAAGGCTCCCCTGGGGAGTTCACTTGTACCCAAAGCCTTCCTTTGGGGGCACTTTTGGATGGTCCAAAAGGGCTCGGAACGCATTTCCTGGGGCCTGATTTTTCAGTCGTCTCCGATGACGGCTAGGGCTATGTTTAGGGATGCTCGGAAACAGCGAACCCGGAGGGTCCAGTTGCATGTGGGGCTGCGTAAAGGCTCCCCTGGGGAGTTCTCTTGTACCCAAAGCCTTCCTTTGGGGGCACTTTTGGATGGGCGAAAAGGGCTCGCAACGCATTTCCTGGGGCCTGATTTTTCAGTCGTCTCCGATGACGGCTAGGGATATGTTTAGGGATGCTCGGAAACAGCGAACCCGGAGGGTCCAGTTGCATGTGGGGCTGCGTAAAGGCTCCCCTGGGGAGTTCACTTGTACCCAAAGCCTTCCTTTGGGGGCACTTTTGGATGGTCCAAAGGGGCTCGCAACGCATTTCCTGGGGCCTGATTTTTCAGTCGTCTCCGATGCCGGCTAGGGCTACGTTTAGGTTTGCTCAGGAATAGCGAACCCGGAGGGTCCAGTTGCATGTGGGGCTGCGTAAAGGCTCCCCTGGGGAGTTCTCTTGTACCCAAAGCCTTCCTTTGGGGGCACTTTTGGATGGGCGAAAAGGGCTCGCAACGCATTTCCTGGGGCCTGATTTTTCAGTCGTCTTCGATGTCGACTAGGGTTATGTTTAGGGATGCTCGGAAACAGCGAACCCGGAGGGTCCAGTTGCATGTGGGCTGCGTAAAGGCTCCCCTGGGGAGTTCTCTTGTACCCAAAGCCTTCCTTTGGGGCACTTTTGGATGGGCGAAAAGGGCTCGCAACGCATTTCCTGAGGCCTGATTTTTCAGTCGTCTTCGATGCCGACTAGGGCTATGTTTAGGGATGCTCGGAAACAGCGAACCCGGAGGGTCCAGTTGCATGTGGGGCTGCGTAAAGGCTCCCCTGGGGAGTTCTCTTGTACCCAAAGCCTTCCTTTGGGGGCACTTTTGGATGGGCGAAAAGGGCTCGCAACGCATTTCCTGGGGCCTGATTTTTCACTCGTCTCCGATGACGGCTAGGGCTATGTTTAGGGATGCTCGGAAACAGCGAACCCGGAGGGTCCAGTTGCATGTGGGGCTGCGTAAAGGCTCCCCTGGGGAGTTCACTTGTACCCAAAGCCTTCCTTTGGGGGCACTTTTGGATGGTCCAAAGGGGCTCGCAACGCATTTCCTGGGGCCTGATTTTTCAGTCGTCTCCGATGCCGGCTAGGGCTACGTTTAGGTTTGCTCAGGAACAGCGAACCCGGAGGGTCCAGTTGCATGTGGGGCTGCGTAAAGGCTCCCCTGGGGAGTTCTCTTGTACCCAAAGCCTTCCTTTGGGGGCACTTTTGGATGGGCAAAAAGGGCTCGCAACGCATTTCCTGGGGCCTGATTTTTCAGTCGTCTTCGATGACGGCTAGGGCTACGTTTAGGGATGCTCGGAAACAGCGAACCCGGAGGGTCCAGTTGCATGTGGGGCTGCGTAAAGGCTCCCCTGGGAGTTCTCTTGTACCCAAAGCCTTCCTTTGGGGGCACTTTTGGATGGCAAAAAGGGCTCGCAACGCATTTCCTGGGGCCTGATTTTTCAGTCGTCTTCAATGCCGGCTAGGGCTACGTTTAGGTTTGCTCAGGAACAGCGAACCCGGAGGGTCCAGTTGCATGTGGGGCTGCGTAAAGGCTCCCCTGGGGAGTTCTCTTGTACCCAAAGCCTTCCTTTGGGGGCACTTTTGGATGGGCGAAAAGGGCTCGCAACGCATTTCCTGAGGCCTGATTTTTCAGTCGTCTTCGATGCCGACTAGGGCTATGTTTAGGGATGCTCGGAAACAGCGAACCCGGAGGGTCCAGTTGCATGTGGGGCTGCGTAAAGGCTCCCCTGGGAGTTCTCTTGTACCCAAAGCCTTCCTTTGGGGGCACTTTTGGATGGGCAAAAAGGGCTCGCAACGCATTTCCTGGGGCCTGATTTTTCAGTCGTCTTCGATGCCGGCTAGGGCTACGTTTAGGTTTGCTCAGGAACAGCGAACCCGGAGGGTCCAGTTGCATGTGGGGCTGCGTAAAGGCTCCCCTGGGGAGTTCTCTTGTACCCAAAGCCTTCCTTTGGGGGCACTTTTGGATGGGCGAAAAGGGCTCGCAACGCATTTCCTGAGGCCTGATTTTTCAGTCGTCTTCGATGCCGACTAGGGCTATGTTTAGGGATGCTCGGAAACAGCGAACCCGGAGGGTCCAGTTGCATGTGGGGCTGTGTAAAGGCTCCCCTGGGGAGTTCTCTTGTACCCAAAGCCTTCCTTTGGGGGCACTTTTGGATGGTCCAAAGGGGCTCGCAACGCATTTCCTGGGGCCTGATTTTTCAGTCGTCTCAGATGACGGCTAGGGCTACGTTTAGGTTTGCTCAGGAACAGTGAACCCGGAGGGTCCAGTTGCATGTGGGGCTGCGTAAAGGCTCCCCTGGGGAGTTCTCTTGTACCCAAAGCCTTCCTTTGGGGGCACTTTTGGATGGGCGAAAAGGGCTCGCAACGCATTTCCTGGGGCCTGATTTTTCAGTCGTCTTCGATGACGGCTAGGGCTACGTTTAGGTTTGCTCAGGAACAGCGAACCCGGAGGGTCCAGTTGCATGTGGGGCTGCGTAAAGGCTCCCCTGGGGAGTTCTCTTGTACCAAAGGCCTTCCTTTGGGGGCACTTTTGGATGGGCGAAAAGGGCTCGCAACACATTTCCTGGGGCCTGATTTTTCAGTCGTCTTCGATGGCGGCTAGGGCTACGTTTAGGTTTGCTCAGGAACAGCGAACCCGGAGGGTCCAGTTGCATGTGGGGCTGCGTAAAGGCTCCCCTGGGGAGTTCTCTTGTACCCAAAGCCTTCCTTTGGGGCACTTTTGGATGGGCGAAAAGGGTTCGCAACGCATTTCCTGGGGCCTGATTTTTCAGTCGTCTTCGATGTCGACTATGGCTATGTTTAGGGATGCTCGGAAACAGCGAACCCGGAGGGTCCAGTTGCATGTGGGGCTGCGTAAAGGCTCCCCTGGGGAGTTCTCTTGTACCCAAAGCCTTCCTTTGGGGGCACTTTTGGATGGGCGAAAAGGGCTCGCAACGCATTTCCTGGGGCCTGATTTTTCAGTCGTCTCCGATGACGGCTAGGGCTATGTTTAGGGATGCTCAGAAACAGCGAACCCGGAGGGTCCAGTTGCATGTGGGGCTGCGTATACGCTCCCCTGGGGAGTTCACTTGTACCCAAAGCCTTCCTTTGGGGGCACTTTTGGATGGTCCAAAGGGGCTCGCAACGCATTTCCTGGGGCCTGATTTTTCAGTCGTCTCCGATGACGGCTAGGGCTACGTTTAGGTTTGCTCAGGAACAGCGAACCCGGAGGGTCCAGTTGCATGTGCGGCTGCGTAAAGGCTCCCCTGGGGAGTTCTCTTGTACCCAAAGCCTTCCTTTGGGGGCACTTTTGGATGGTCCAAAAGGGCTCGGAACGCATTTCCTGGGGCCTGATTTTTCAGTCGTCTTCGATGCCGGCTAGGGATATGTTTAGGGATGCTCGGAAACAGCGAACCCGGAGGGTCCAGTTGCATGTGGGGCTGCGTAAAGGCTCCCCTGGGGAGTTCTCTTGTACCCAAAGCCTTCCTTTGGGGGCACTTTTGGATGGGCGAAAAGGGCTCGCAACGCATTTCCTGGGGCCTGATTTTTCAGTCGTCTTCGATGACGGCTAGGGCTACGTTTAGGTTTGCTCAGGAACAGCGAACCCGGAGGGTCCAGTTGCATGTGGGGCTGCGTAAAGGCTCCCTGGGGAGTTCTCTTGTACCCAAAGCCTTCCTTTGGGGGCACTTTTGGATGGGCAAAAAGGGCTCGGAACGCATTTCTTGGGGCCTGATTTTTCAGTCGTCTTCGATGCCGACAAGGCTATGTTTAGGGATGCTCGGAAACAGCGAACCCGGAGGGTCCAGTTGCATGTGGGGCTGCGTAAAGGCTCCCCTGGGAGTTCTCTTGTACCCAAAGCCTTCCTTTGGGGGCACTTTTGGATGGGCGAAAAGGGCTCGCAACGCATTTCCTGGGGCCTGATTTTTCAGTCGTCTGCGATGACGGCTAGGGCTATGTTTAGGGATGCTCGGAAACAGCGAACCCGGAGGGTCCAGTTGCATGTGGGGCTGCGTAAAGGCTCCCCTGGGGAGTTCACTTGTACCCAAAGCCTTCCTTTGGGGGCACTTTTGGATGGTCCAAAGGGGCTCGCAACGCATTTCCTGGGGCCTGATTTTTCAGTCGTCTCCGATGACGGCTAGGGCTACGTTTAGGTTTGCTCAGGAACAGCGAACCCGGAGGGTCCAGTTGCATGTGGGGCTGCGTAAAGGCTCCCCTGGGGAGTTCTCTTGTACCCAAAGCCTTCCTTTGGGGGCACTTTTGGATGGGCGAAAAGGGCTCGCAACGCATTTCCTGAGGCCTGATTTTTCAGTCGTCTTCGATGCCGACTAGGGCTATGTTTAGGGATGCTCGGAAACAGCGAACCCGGAGGGTCCAGTTGCATGTGGGGCTGCGTAAAGGCTCCCCTGGGGAGTTCACTTGTACCCAAAGCCTTCCTTTGGGGGCACTTTTGGATGGTCCAAAAGGGCTCGGAACGCATTTCCTGGGGCCTGATTTTTCAGTCGTCTCCGATGACGGCTAGGGCTATGTTTAGGGATGCTCGGAAACAGCGAACCCGGAGGGTCCAGTTGCATGTGGGGCTGCGTAAAGGCTCCCCTGGGGAGTTCTCTTGTACCCAAAGCCTTCCTTTGGGGGCACTTTTGGATGGGCGAAAAGGGCTCGCAACGCATTTCCTGGGGCCTGATTTTTCAGTCGTCTCCGATGACGGCTAGGGATACGTTTAGGGATGCTCGGAAACAGCGAACCCGGAGGGTCCAGTTGCATGTGGGGCTGCGTAAAGGCTCCCCTGGGGAGTTCACTTGTACCCAAAGCCTTCCTTTGGGGGCACTTTTGGATGGTCCAAAGGGGCTCGCAACGCATTTCCTGGGGCCTGATTTTTCAGTCGTCTCCGATGCCGGCTAGGGCTACGTTTAGGTTTGCTCAGGAACAGCGAACCCGGAGGGTCCAGTTGCATGTGGGGCTGCGTAAAGGCTCCCCTGGGGAGTTCTCTTGTACCCAAAGCCTTCCTTTGGGGGCACTTTTGGATGGGCAAAAAGGGCTCGCAACGCATTTCCTGGGGCCTGATTTTTCAGTCGTCTTCGATGTCGACTAGGGCTATGTTTAGGGATGCTCGGAAACAGCGAACCCGGAGGGTCCAGTTGCATGTGGGGCTGCGTAAAGGCTCCCCTGGGGAGTTCTCTTGTACCCAAAGCCTTCCTTTGGGGGCACTTTTGGATGGTCCAAAGGGGCTCGCAACGCATTTCCTGGGGCCTGATTTTTCACTCGTCTCCGTTGACGGCTAGGGCTACGTTTAGGTTTGCTCAGGAACAGCGAACCCGGAGGGTCCAGTTGCATGTGGGGCTGCGTAAAGGCTCCCCTGGGGAGTTCTCTTGTACCCAAAGCCTTCCTTTGGGGGCACTTTTGGATGGTCCAAAGGGGCTCGCAACGCATTTCCTGGGGCCTGATTTTTCAGTCGTTTCCGATGACGGCTAGGGCTACGTTTAGGTTTGCTCAGGAACAGCGAACCCGGAGGGTCCAGTTGCATGTGGGGCTGCGTAAAGGCTCCCCTGGGGAGTTCTCTTGTACCCAAAGCCTTCCTTTGGGGGCACTTTTGGATGGTCCAAAGGGGCTCGCAACGCATTTCCTGGGGCCTGATTTTTCAGTCGTCTCCGATGACGGCTAGGGCTACGTTTAGGTTTGCTCAGGAACAGCGAACCCGGAGGGTCCAGTTGCATGTGGGGCTGCGTAAAGGCTCCCCTGGGGAGTTCTCTTGTACCCAAAGCCTTCCTCTGGGGGCACTTTTGGATGGTCCAAAGGGGCTCGCAACGCATTTCCTGGGGCCTGATTTTTCAGTCGTCTCCGATGACGGCTAGGGCTACGTTTAGGTTTGCTCAGGAACAGCGAACCCGGAGGGTCCAGTTGCATGTGGGGCTGCGTAAAGGCTCCCCTGGGGAGTTCTCTTGTACCCAAAGCCTTCCTTTGGGGGCACTTTTGGATGGGCGAAAAGGGCTCGCAACGCATTTCCTGGGGCCTGATTTTTCAGTCGTCTCCGATGACGGCTAGGGCTACGTTTAGGTTTGCTCAGGAACAGCGAACCCGGAGGGTCCAGTTGCATGTGGGGCTGCGTAAAGGCTCCCCTGGGAGTTCTCTTGTACCCAAAGCCTTCCTTTGGGGGCACTTTTGGATGGGCGAAAAGGGCTCGCAACGCATTTCCTGGGGCCTGATTTTTCAGTCGTCTCCGATGACGGCTAGGGATATGTTTAGGGATGCTCGGAAACAGCGAACCCGGAGGGTCCAGTTGCATGTGGGGCTGCGTAAAGGCTCCCCTGGGGAGTTCTCTTTTATTCAAAGCCTTCCTTTGGGGGCACTTTTGTATGGTCCAAAGGGGCTCGCAACGCATTTCCTGGGGCCTGATTTTTCAGTCGTCTCCGATGACGGCTAGGGCTACGTTTAGGTTTGCTCAGGAACAGCGAACCCGGAGGGTCCAGTTGCATGTGGGGCTGCGTAAAGGCTCCCCTGGGAGTTCTCTTGTACCCAAAGCCTTCCTTTGGGGGCACTTTTGGATGGTCCAAAGGGGCTCGCAACGCATTTCCTGGGGCCTGATTTTTCAGTCGTCTTCGATGCCGACTAGGGCTACGTTTAGGTTTGCTCAGGAACAGCGAACCCGGAGGGTCCAGTTGCATGTGGGGCTGCGTAAAGGCTCCCCTGGGGAGTTCTCTTGTACCCAAAGCCTTCCTTTGGGGGCACTTTTGGATGGGCGAAAAGGGCTCGCAACGCATTTCCTGAGGCCTGATTTTTCAGTCGTCTTCGATGCCGACTCGGTCTATGTTTAGGTTTGCTCGGAAACAGCGAACCCGGAGGGTCCAGTTGCATGTGGGGCTGCGTAAAGGCTCCCCTGGGGAGTTCTCTTGTACCCAAAGCCTTCCTTTGGGGGCACTTTTGGATGGTCCAAAGGGGCTCGCAACGCATTTCCTGGGGCCTGATTTTTCAGTCGTCTCCGATGACGGCTAGGTCTACGTTTAGGTTTGCTCAGGAACAGCGAACCCGGAGGTCCAGTTGCATGTGGGGCTGCGTAAAGGCTCCCCTGGGGAGTTCTCTTGTACCCAAAGCCTTTCTTTGGGGGCACTTTTGGATGGTCAAAAAGGGCTCGCAACGCATTTCCTGAGGCCTGATTTTTCAGTCGTCTTCGATGCCGGCTAGGGCTATGTTTAGGGATGCTCAGAAACAGCGAACCCGGAGGGTCCAGTTGCATGTGGGGCTGCGT
>NW_027076111.1:0-64152 GCF_963932015.1 Anas acuta
CTCTGGGGGCACTTTTGGATGGGCGAATTAGGCTTTTAACGTATTTTCTGGGGCCCGAGATTTCAGTCGACTGCCAGGCGGGCCAGGGCTATATTTAGGGTTGCTGTGAAAGAGTGAACCCGGAGGGTCCAGTTGCATGTGGGGCTGCATAAAGGCTCCCCTGGGGAGTTCAGTTGTACCCAAAGCCTTCCTCTGGGGGCACTTTTGGATGGGCGAATTAGGCTTTTAATGCATTTTCTGTGGCCCGAGTTTTCAGTCGACTGCCAGGCGGGCCAGGGCTATATTTAGGGTTGCTGTGAAAGAGCGAATACGGAGGGTCCAGTTGCATGTGGGGCTGCATAAAGGCTCCCCTGGGGTGTTCAGTTGTACCCAAAGCCTTCCTCTGGGGGCACTTTTGGATGGGCGAATTAGGCTTTTAATGCATTTTCTGTGGCCCGAGTTTTCAGTCGACTGCCAGGCAGGCCAGGGCTATATTTAGGGTTGCTGTGAAAGAGCGAATACGGAGGGTCCAGTTGCATGTGGGGCTGTGTAAAGGCTCCCCTGGGGAGTCCAGTTGTACCCAAAGCCTTCCTTTGGGGGCACTTTTGGATGGTCCAAGGGGAATCGCAATGCGTTTTCTGAGGCCCGCATTTTCAGTCTTCTCCCATTGTGCCGAGGGCTATATTTAGGCTTGCGGTGAAAGAGCGAATACGGAGGTCCAGTTGCATGTGGGGCTGATTAAAGGCTCCCTGGGGAGTTCAGTTGTACCCAAAGCCTTCCTTTGGGGGCACTTCTGGATGGGTGAATGGGCTTGAAACGCATTTTCTGGAGCCCAAGTTTTCAGTCTTCTGCCATGGTGGCTAGGGGTATATTTAGGGTTGCTCGTAAACAGTGAACAAGGAGGGTCCAGTTGCATGTGGGGCTTCGTAAAGGCTCCCCTGGGGAGTTCAGTTGTACCCAAAGCCTTCCTTTGGGGGCATTTCTGGATGGGCGAATTAGGCTTTTAACGTATTTTCTGGGGCCCGAGTTTTCAGTCGACTGCCAGGCGGTCCAGGGCTATATTTAGGGTTGCTGTGAAAGAGTGAACCCGGAGGGTCCAGTTGCATGTGGGGCTGCATAAAGGCTCCCCTGGGAGTTCACTTGTACCCAAAGCCTTACTTTGGGGGCACTTCTGGATGGGCGAAAGGGGCTTGAAACGCTTTTTCTGTGGCCCGAGTTTTCAGTCTTCTGCCATGCTGGCTAGGGTTATATTTAGGGTTGCTGTAAAGAGCGAACACGGAGGGTCCAGTTGCATGTGGGGCTGCGTAAAGGCTCCCCTGGGGAGTTCAGATGTACCCAAAGCCTTCCTTTGGGGCACTTTTGGATGGGCGAATGGGGCTCGTAACACATTTTCTGTGGCCCGAGTTTTCAGTCGACTGCCAGGCGTGCTAGGGCTATATTTAGGCTTGCGGTGAAAGAGTGAACCCGGAGGGTCCAGTTGCATGTGGGGCTGCATAAAGGCTCCCCTGGGGAGTCCAGTTGTACCCAAAGCCTTCCTTTGGGGGCACTTCTGGATGGGTGAATGGGGCTTGAAACGCTTTTTCTGGAGCCCGAGTTTTCAGTCTTCTGCCATGGTGGCTAGGGGTATATTTAGGGTTGCTCGTAAACAGTGAACAAGGAGGGTCCAGTTGCATGTGGGGCTGCGTAAAGGCTCCCCTGGGGAGTTCAGTTGTACCCAAAGCCTTCCTCTGGGGGCACTTCTGGATGGGCGAATTAGGCTTTTAACGCATTTTCTGGGGCCCGAGTTTTCAGTCGCCTGCCATGCTGGCTAGGGTTATATTTAGGGTTGCTGTAAAGAGCGAACCCGGAGGGTCCAGTTGCATGTGGGGCTGCGTAAAGGCTCCCCTGGGGAGTTCAGATGTACCTAAAGCCTTCCTTTGGGGGCACTTATGGATGTGCGAATGGGGCTCGTAACACATTTTCTGTGGCTCGAACTTTCAGTCGACTGCCAGGCATGCTAGGGCTATATTTAGGCTTGCGGTGAAAGAGTGAACCCGGAGGGTCCAGTTGCATGTGGGGCTGCATAAAGGCTCCCCTGGGGAGTTCACTTGTTCCCAAAGCCTTCCTTTGGGGGCACTTTTGGATGGTCGAATGGGCCTTGTAGCACGTTTTCTGTGGCCCGAGTTTTTAGTCTTCTGCCATGCTGGCTAGGGTTATATTTAGGGTTGCTGTAAACAGTGAACAAGGAGGGTCCAGTTGCATGTGGTGCTGCATAAAGGCTCCCCTGGGGAGTTCAGCTGTACCCAAAGCCTTCCTTTGGGGGCACTTCTGGATGGGTGAATGGGGCTTGAAACGCATTTTCTGGAGCCCAAGTTTTCAGTCTTCTGCCATGGTGGCTAGGGGTATATTTAGGGTTGCTCGTAAACAGTGAACAAGGAGGGTCCAGTTGCATGTGGGGCTGCGTAAAGGCTCCCCTGGGGAGTTCAGTTGTACCCAAAGCCTTCCTCTGGGGGCACTTTTGGATGGGCGAATTAGGCTTTAAATGCATTTTCTGGGGCCCGAGTTTTCAGTCGCCTGCCAGGCGGGACAGGGCTATATTTAGGGTTGCTGTGAAAGAGTGAACCCGGAGGGTCCAGTTGCATGTGGGGCTGCATAAAGGCTCCCCTGGGGAGTTCACTTGTACCCAAAGCCTTCCTTTGGGGGCACTTCTGGATGGGTGAATGGGGCTTGAAACGCTTTTTCTGTGGCCCGAGTTTTCAGTTTTCTGCCATGCTGGCTAGGGTTATATTTAGGGTTGCTTGTAAACAGCGAATACGGGGGGTCCAGTTGCGTATGGGCTTGCATAAAGGCTCCCCTGGGGAGTTCAGTTGTACCCAAAGCCTTCCTTTGGGGGCACTTCTGGATGGTCGAATGGGGCTTGTAGCACGTTTTCTGGGGCCCGAGTTTTTAGTCTTCTGCCATGCTGGCTAGGGTTATATTTAGGGTTGCTGTAAAGAGCGAACACAGAGGGTCCAGTTGCATGTGGGGCTGCGTAAAGGCTCCCCTGGGGAGTTCAGATGTACCCAAAGCCTTCCTTTGGAGGCACTTTTGGATGGGCGAATGGGGCTCGTAACACATTTTCTGTGGCCCTATCTTTCAGTCGACTGCCAGGCGTGCTAGGGTTATATTTAGGCTTGCGGTGAAAGAGTGAACCCGGAGGGTCCAGTTGCATGTGGGGCTGCATAAAGGCTCCCCTGGGGAGTTCAGTTGTACCCAAAGCCTTCCTCTGGGGGCTCTTTTGGATGGGCGAATTAGGCTTTTAATGCATTTTCTGGGGCCCGAGTTTTCAGTCGACTGCCAGGCGGGCCAGGGCTATATTTAGGGTTGCTGTGAAAGAGCGAATACGGAGGGTCCAATTGCATGTGGGGCTGTGTAAAGGCTCCCCTGGGGAGTCCAGTTGTACCCAAAGCCTTCCTTTGGGGGCACTTTTGGATGGTCCAAGGGGAATCGCAATGCGTTTTCTGAGGCCCGCATTTTCAGTCTTCTCCCATTGTGCCGAGGGCTATATTTAGGCTTGCGGTGAAAGAGCGAATACGGAGTGTCCAGTTGCATGTGGGGCTGATTAAAGGCTCCCCTGGGGAGTTCAGTTGTACCCAAAGCCTTCCTTTGGGGGCACTTCTGGATGGGTGAATGGGGCTTGAAACGCATTTTCTGGAGCCCGAGTTTTCAGTCTTCTGCCATGGTGGCTAGGGGTATATTTAGGGTTGCTCGTAAACAGTGAACAAGGAGGGTCCAGTTGCATGTGGGGCTGTGTTAAGGCTCCCCTGGGGAGTTCAGTTGTACCCAAAGCCTTCCTCTGGGGGCACTTTTGGATGGGCGAATTAGGCTTTTAACGTATTTTCTGGGGCCCGAGTTTTTAGTCTTCTGCCATGCTGGCTAGGGTTATATTTAGGGTTGCTGTAAAGAGCGAACACAGAGGGTCCAGTTGCATGTGGGGCTGCGTAAAGGCTCCCCTGGGGAGTTCAGATGTACCCAAAGCCTTCCTTTGGAGGCACTTTTGGATGGGCGAATGGGGCTCGTAACACATTTTCTGTGGCCCTATCTTTCAGTCGACTGCCAGGCGTGCTAGGGTTATATTTAGGCTTGCGGTGAAAGAGTGAACCCGGAGGGTCCAGTTGCATGTGGGGCTGCATAAAGGCTCCCCTGGGGAGTTCAGTTGTACCCAAAGCCTTCCTCTGGGGGCTCTTTTGGATGGGCGAATTAGGCTTTTAATGCATTTTCTGGGGCCCGAGTTTTCAGTCGACTGCCAGGCGGGCCAGGGCTATATTTAGGGTTGCTGTGAAAGAGCGAATACGGAGGGTCCAATTGCATGTGGGGCTGTGTAAAGGCTCCCCTGGGGAGTCCAGTTGTACCCAAAGCCTTCCTTTGGGGGCACTTTTGGATGGTCCAAGGGGAATCGCAATGCGTTTTCTGAGGCCCGCATTTTCAGTCTTCTCCCATTGTGCCGAGGGCTATATTTAGGCTTGCGGTGAAAGAGCGAATACGGAGTGTCCAGTTGCATGTGGGGCTGATTAAAGGCTCCCCTGGGGAGTTCAGTTGTACCCAAAGCCTTCCTTTGGGGGCACTTCTGGATGGGTGAATGGGGCTTGAAACGCATTTTCTGGAGCCCGAGTTTTCAGTCTTCTGCCATGGTGGCTAGGGGTATATTTAGGGTTGCTCGTAAACAGTGAACAAGGAGGGTCCAGTTGCATGTGGGGCTGTGTTAAGGCTCCCCTGGGGAGTTCAGTTGTACCCAAAGCCTTCCTCTGGGGGCACTTTTGGATGGGCGAATTAGGCTTTTAACGTATTTTCTGGGGCCCGAGATTTCAGTCGACTGCCAGGCGGGCCAGGGCTATATTTAGGGTTGCTGTGAAAGAGTGAACCCGGAGGGTCCAGTTGCATGTGGGGCTGCATAAAGGCTCCCCTGGGGAGTTCAGTTGTACCCAAAGCCTTCCTCTGGGGGCACTTTTGGATGGGCGAATTAGGCTTTTAATGCATTTTCTGTGGCCCGAGTTTTCAGTCGACTGCCAGGCGGGCCAGGGCTATATTTAGGGTTGCTGTGAAAGAGCGAATACGGAGGGTCCAGTTGCATGTGGGGCTGCATAAAGGCTCCCCTGGGGTGTTCAGTTGTACCCAAAGCCTTCCTCTGGGGGCACTTTTGGATGGGCGAATTAGGCTTTTAATGCATTTTCTGTGGCCCGAGTTTTCAGTCGACTGCCAGGCAGGCCAGGGCTATATTTAGGGTTGCTGTGAAAGAGCGAATACGGAGGGTCCAGTTGCATGTGGGGCTGTGTAAAGGCTCCCCTGGGGAGTCCAGTTGTACCCAAAGCCTTCCTTTGGGGGCACTTTTGGATGGTCCAAGGGGAATCGCAATGCGTTTTCTGAGGCCCGCATTTTCAGTCTTCTCCCATTGTGCCGAGGGCTATATTTAGGCTTGCGGTGAAAGAGCGAATACGGAGGGTCCAGTTGCATGTGGGGCTGATTAAAGGCTCCCCTGGGGAGTTCAGTTGTACCCAAAGCCTTCCTTTGGGGGCACTTCTGGATGGGTGAATGGGGCTTGAAACGCATTTTCTGGAGCCCAAGTTTTCAGTCTTCTGCCATGGTGGCTAGGGGTATATTTAGGGTTGCTCGTAAACAGTGAACAAGGAGGGTCCAGTTGCATGTGGGGCTTCGTAAAGGCTCCCCTGGGGAGTTCAGTTGTACCCAAAGCCTTCCTTTGGGGGCATTTCTGGATGGGCGAATTAGGCTTTTAACGTATTTTCTGGGGCCCGAGTTTTCAGTCGACTGCCAGGCGGTCCAGGGCTATATTTAGGGTTGCTGTGAAAGAGTGAACCCGGAGGGTCCAGTTGCATGTGGGGCTGCATAAAGGCTCCCCTGGGGAGTTCACTTGTACCCAAAGCCTTACTTTGGGGGCACTTCTGGATGGGCGAAAGGGGCTTGAAACGCTTTTTCTGTGGCCCGAGTTTTCAGTCTTCTGCCATGCTGGCTAGGGTTATATTTAGGGTTGCTGTAAAGAGCGAACACGGAGGGTCCAGTTGCATGTGGGGCTGCGTAAAGGCTCCCCTGGGGAGTTCATATGTACCCAAAGCCTTCCTTTGGGGGCACTTTTGGATGGGCGAATGGGGCTCGTAACACATTTTCTGTGGCCCGAGTTTTCAGTCGACTGCCAGGCGTGCTAGGGCTATATTTAGGCTTGCGGTGAAAGAGTGAACCCGGAGGGTCCAGTTGCATGTGGGGCTGCATAAAGGCTCCCCTGGGGAGTCCAGTTGTACCCAAAGCCTTCCTTTGGGGGCACTTCTGGATGGGTGAATGGGGCTTGAAACGCTTTTTCTGGAGCCCGAGTTTTCAGTCTTCTGCCATGGTGGCTAGGGGTATATTTAGGGTTGCTCGTAAACAGTGAACAAGGAGGGTCCAGTTGCATGTGGGGCTGCGTAAAGGCTCCCCTGGGGAGTTCAGTTGTACCCAAAGCCTTCCTCTGGGGGCACTTCTGGATGGGCGAATTAGGCTTTTAACGCATTTTCTGGGGCCCGAGTTTTCAGTCGCCTGCCATGCTGGCTAGGGTTATATTTAGGGTTGCTGTAAAGAGCGAACCCGGAGGGTCCAGTTGCATGTGGGGCTGCGTAAAGGCTCCCCTGGGGAGTTCAGATGTACCTAAAGCCTTCCTTTGGGGGCACTTTTGGATGTGCGAATGGGGCTCGTAACACATTTTCTGTGGCTCGAACTTTCAGTCGACTGCCAGGCATGCTAAGGCTATATTTAGGCTTGCGGTGAAAGAGTGAACCCGGAGGGTCCAGTTGCATGTGGGGCTGCATAAAGGCTCCCCTGGGGAGTTCAGTTGTACCCAAAGCCTTCCTTTGGGGGCACTTTTGGATGGGTGAATGGGGCTTGAAACGCATTTTCTGGAGCCCGAGTTTTCAGTCTTCTGCCATGGTGGCTAGGGGTATATTTAGGGTTGCTCGTAAACAGTGAACAAGGAGGGTCCAGTTGCATGTGGGGCTGCGTAAAGTCTCCCCTGGGGAGTTCAGTTGTACCCAAAGCCTTCCTTTCGGGGCACTTTTGGATGGGTGAATGGGGCTTGAAACGCATTTTCTGGAGCCCGAGTTTTCAGTCTTCTGCCATGGTGGCTAGGGGTATATTTAGGCTTGCTCGTAAACAGTGAACAAGGAGGGTCCAGTTGCATGTGGGGCTTCGTAAAGGCTCCCCTGGGGAGTTCAGTTGTACCCAAAGCCTTCCTCTGGGGGCACTTCTGAATGGGCGAATTAGGCTTTTAACGCATTTTCTGGGGCCCGAGTTTTCAGTCGCCTGCGAGGCGGGCGAGGGCTATATTTAGGGTTGCTGTGAAAGAGTGAACCCAGAGGGTCCCGTTGCATGTGGGGCTGCATAAAGGCTCCCCTGGGGAGTTCACTTGTACCCAAAGCCTTCTTTTGGGGGCACTTCTGGATGGGTGAATGGGGCTTCAAACGCTTTTTCTGTGGCCCGAGTTTTCAGATTTCTGCTAGGCTGGCTAGTGTTATATTTAGGGTTGCTTGTAAACAGCGAACACGGGGGGTCCAGTTGCATGTGGGGCTGCGTAAAGGCTCCCCTGGGGAGTTCACTTGTACCCAAAGCCTTCCTCTGGGGGCACTTTTGGATGGGCGAATTAGGCTTTTAATGCATTTTCTGTGGCCCGAGTTTTCAGTCGACTGCCAGGCGGGCCAGGGCTATATTTAGGGTTGCTGTGAAAGAGCGAATACGGAGGGTCCAGTTGCATGTGGGGCTGCATAAAGGCTCCCCTGGGGTGTTCAGTTGTACCCAAAGCCTTCCTCTGGGGGCACTTTTGAATGGGCGAATTAGGCTTTTAATGCATTTTCTGGGGCCCGAGTTTTCAGTCGACTGCCAGGCGGGCCAGGGCTATATTTAGGGTTGCTGTGAAAGAGCAAATACGGAGGGTCCAGTTGCATGTGGGGCTGTGTAAAGGCTCCCCTGGGGAGTCCAGTTGTACCCAAAGCCTTCCTTTGGGGGCACTTTTGGATGGTCCAAGGGGAATCGCAATGCGTTTTCTGAGGCCCGCATTTTCAGTCTTCTCCCATTGTGCCGAGGGCTATATTTAGGCTTGCGGTGAAAGAGCGAATACGGAGGGTCCAGTTGCATGTGGGGCTGATTAAAGGCTCCCCTGGGGAGTTCAGTTGTACCCAAAGCCTTCCTTTGGGGGCACTTCTGGATGGGTGAATGGGGCTTGAAACGCATTTTCTGGAGCCCAAGTTTTCAGTCTTCTGCCATGGTGTCTAGGGGTATATTTAGGGTTGCTCGTAAACAGTGAACAAGGAGGGTCCAGTTGCATGTGGGGCTGCGTAAAGGCTCCCCTGGGGAGTTCAGTTGTACCCAAAGCCTCCCTCTGGGGGCACTTTTGGATGGGCGAATTAGGCTTTAAATGCATTTTTTGGGGCCCGAGTTTTCAGTCGCCTGCCAGGCGGGACAGGGCTATATTTAGGGTTGCTGTGAAAGAGTGAACCCGGAGGGTCCCGTTGCATGTGGGGCTGCATAAAGGCTCCCCTGGGGAGTTCACTTGTACCCAAAGCCTTCCTTTGGGGGCACTTCTGGATGGGTGAATGGGGCTTGAAACGCTTTTTTTTTCTGTTGGCCCGAGTTTTCAGTTTTCTGCCATGCTGGCTAGTGTTATATTTAGGGTTGCTTGTAAACAGCGAACACGGGGGGTCCAGTTGCGTATGGGCTTGCATAAAGGCTCCCCTGGGGAGTTCAGTTGTACCCAAAGCCTTCCTTTGGGGGCACTTCTGGATGGTCGAATGGGGCTTGTAGCACGTTTTCTGGGGCCCGAGGTTTTCAGTCTTCTGCCATGCTGGCTAGGGTTATATTTAGGGTTGCTGTAAAGAGCGAACACAGAGGGTCCAGTTGCATGTGGGGCTGCGTAAAGGCTCCCCTGGGGAGTTCAGATGTACCCAAAGCCTTCCTTTGGAGGCACTTTTGGATGGGCGAATGGGGCTCGTAACACATTTTCTGTGGCCCTATCTTTCAGTCGACTGCCAGGCGTGCTAGGGTTATATTTAGGCTTGCGGTGAAAGAGTGAACCCGGAGGGTCCAGTTGCATGTGGGGCTGCATAAAGGCTCCCCTGGGGAGTTCAGTTGTACCCAAAGCCTTCCTCTGGGGGCACTTTTGAATGGGCGAATTAGGCTTTTAATGCATTTTCTGTGGCCCGAGTTTTCAGTCGACTGCCAGGCAGGCCAGGGCTATATTTAGGGTTGCTGTGAAAGAGCGAATACGGAGGGTCCAGTTGCATGTGGGGCTGTGTAAAGGCTCCCCTGGGGAGTCCAGTTGTACCCAAAGCCTTCCTTTGGGGGCACTTTTGGATGGTCCAAGGGGAATCGCAATGCGTTTTCTGAGGCCCGCATTTTCAGTCTTCTCCCATTGTGCCGAGGGCTATATTTAGGCTTGCGGTGAAAGAGCGAATACGGAGGGTCCAGTTGCATGTGGGGCTGATTAAAGGCTCCCCTGGGGAGTTCAGTTGTACCCAAAGCCTTCCTTTGGGGGCACTTCTGGATGGGTGAATGGGGCTTGAAACGCATTTTCTGGAGCCCAAGTTTTCAGTCTTCTGCCATGGTGGCTAGGGGTATATTTAGGGTTGCTCGTAAACAGTGAACAAGGAGGGTCCAGTTGCATGTGGGTCTGTGTTAAGGCTCCCCTGGGGAGTTCAGTTGTACCCAAAGCCTTCCTTTGGGGGCATTTCTGGATGGGCGAATTAGGCTTTTAACGTATTTTCTGGGGGCCCGAGTTTTCAGTCGCCTGCCAGGCGGTCCAGGGCTATATTTAGGGTTGCTGTGAAAGAGTGAACCCGGAGGGTCCAGTTGCATGTGGGGCTGCATAAAGGCTCCCCTGGGGAGTTCACTTGTACCCAAAGCCTTACTTTGGGGGCACTTCTGGATGGGCGAAAGGGGCTTGAAACGCTTTTTCTGTGGCCCGAGTTTTCAGTCTTCTGCCATGCTGGCTAGGGTTATATTTAGGGTTGCTGTAAAGAGCGAACACGGAGGGTCCAGTTGCATGTGGGGCTGCGTAAAGGCTCCCCTGGGGAGTTCAGATGTACCCAAAGCCTTCCTTTGGGGGCACTTTTGGATGGGCGAATGGGGCTCGTAACACATTTTCTGTGGCCCGAGTTTTCAGTCGACTGCCAGGCGTGCTAGGGCTATATTTAGGCTTGCGGTGAAAGAGTGAACCCGGAGGGTCCAGTTGCATGTGGGGCTGCATAAAGGCTCCCCTGGGGAGTCCAGTTGTACCCAAAGCCTTCCTTTGGGGGCACTTCTGGATGGGTGAATGGGGCTTGAAACGCTTTTTCTGGAGCCCGAGTTTTCAGTCTTCTGCCATGGTGGTTAGGGGTATATTTAGGGTTGCTCGTAAACAGTGAACAAGGAGGGTCCAGTTGCATGTGGGGCTGCGTAAAGGCTCCCCTGGGGAGTTCAGTTGTACCCAAAGCCTTCCTCTGGGGGCACTTCTGGATGGGCGAATTAGGCTTTTAACGCATTTTCTGGGGCCCGAGTTTTCAGTAGCCTGCCATGCTGGCTAGGGTTATATTTAGGGTTGCTGTAAAGAGCGAACCCGGAGGGTCCAGTTGCATGTGGGGCTGCGTAAAGGCTCCCCTGGGGAGTTCAGATGTACCTAAAGCCTTCCTTTGGGGCACTTTGGATGTGCGAATGGGGCTCGTAAAACATTTTCTGTGGCTCGAACTTTCAGTCGACTGCCAGGCATGCTAGGGCTATATTTAGGCTTGCGGTGAAAGAGTGAACCCGGAGGGTCCAGTTGCATGTGGGGCTGCATAAAGGCTCCCCTGGGGAGTTCAGTTGTACCCAAAGCCTTCCTTTGGGGGCACTTTTGGATGGGTGAATGGGGCTTGAAACGCATTTTCTGGAGCCCGAGTTTTCAGTCTTCTGCCATGGTGGCTAGGGGTATATTTAGGGTTGCTCGTAAACAGTGAACAAGGAGGGTCCAGTTGCATGTGGGGCTGCGTAAAGTCTCCCCTGGGGAGTTCAGTTGTACCCAAAGCCTTCCTTTCGGGGCACTTTTGGATGGGTGAATGGGGCTTGAAACGCATTTTCTGGAGCCCGAGTTTTCAGTCTTCTGCCATGGTGGCTAGGGGTATATTTAGGCTTGCTCGTAAACAGTGAACAAGGAGGGTCCAGTTGCATGTGGGGCTTCGTAAAGGCTCCCCTGGGGAGTTCAGTTGTACCCAAAGCCTTCCTCTGGGGGCACTTCTGAATGGGCGAATTAGGCTTTTAACGCATTTTCTGGGGCCCGAGTTTTCAGTCGCCTGCGAGGCGGGCGAGGGCTATATTTAGGGTTGCTGTGAAAGAGTGAACCCAGAGGGTCCCGTTGCATGTGGGGCTGCATAAAGGCTCCCCTGGGGAGTTCACTTGTACCCAAAGCCTTCTTTTGGGGGCACTTCTGGATGGGTGAATGGGGCTTCAAACGCTTTTTCTGTGGCCCGAGTTTTCAGATTTCTGCTAGGCTGGCTAGTGTTATATTTAGGGTTGCTTGTAAACAGCGAACACGGGGGGTCCAGTTGCATGTGGGGCTGCGTAAAGGCTCCCCTGGGGAGTTCACTTGTACCCAAAGCCTTCCTCTGGGGGCACTTTTGGATGGGCGAATTAGGCTTTTAATGCATTTTCTGTGGCCCGAGTTTTCAGTCGACTGCCAGGGCGGGCCAGGGCTATATTTAGGGTTGCTGTGAAAGAGCGAATACGGAGGGTCCAGTTGCATGTGGGGCTGCATAAAGGCTCCCCTGGGGTGTTCAGTTGTACCCAAAGCCTTCCTCTGGGGGCACTTTTGGATGGGCGAATTAGGCTTTTAATGCATTTTCTGGGGCCCGAGTTTTCAGTCGACTGCCAGGCGGGCCAGGGCTATATTTAGGGTTGCTGTGAAAGAGCAAATACGGAGGGTCCAGTTGCATGTGGGGCTGTGTAAAGGCTCCCCTGGGGAGTCCAGTTGTACCCAAAGCCTTCCTTTGGGGGCACTTTTGGATGGTCCAAGGGGAATCGCAATGCGTTTTCTGAGGCCCGCATTTTCAGTCTTCTCCCATTGTGCCGAGGGCTATATTTAGGCTTGCGGTGAAAGAGCGAATACGGAGGGTCCAGTTGCATGTGGGGCTGATTAAAGGCTCCCCTGGGGAGTTCAGTTGTACCCAAAGCCTTCCTTTGGGGGCACTTCTGGATGGGTGAATGGGGCTTGAAACGCATTTTCTGGAGCCCAAGTTTTCAGTCTTCTGCCATGGTGTCTAGGGGTATATTTAGGGTTGCTCGTAAACAGTGAACAAGGAGGGTCCAGTTGCATGTGGGGCTGCGTAAAGGCTCCCCTGGGGAGTTCAGTTGTACCCAAAGCCTCCCTCTGGGGGCACTTTTGGATGGGCGAATTAGGCTTTAAATGCATTTTTTGGGGCCCGAGTTTTCAGTCGCCTGCCAGGCGGGACAGGGCTATATTTAGGGTTGCTGTGAAAGAGTGAACCCGGAGGGTCCCGTTGCATGTGGGGCTGCATAAAGGCTCCCCTGGGGAGTTCACTTGTACCCAAAGCCTTCCTTTGGGGGCACTTCTGGATGGGTGAATGGGGCTTGAAACGCTTTTTCTGTGGCCCGAGTTTTCAGTTTTCTGCCATGCTGGCTAGTGTTATATTTAGGGTTGCTTGTAAACAGCGAACACGGGGGGTCCAGTTGCGTATGGGCTTGCATAAAGGCTCCCCTGGGGAGTTCAGTTGTACCCAAAGCCTTCCTTTGGGGGCACTTCTGGATGGTCGAATGGGGCTTGTAGCACGTTTTCTGGGCCCGAGTTTTCAGTCTTCTGCCATGCTGGCTAGGGTTATATTTAGGGTTGCTGTAAAGAGCGAACACAGAGGGTCCAGTTGCATGTGGGGCTGCGTAAAGGCTCCCCTGGGGAGTTCAGATGTACCCAAAGCCTTCCTTTGGAGGCACTTTTGGATGGGCGAATGGGGCTCGTAACACATTTTCTGTGGCCCTATCTTTCAGTCGACTGCCAGGCGTGCTAGGGTTATATTTAGGCTTGCGGTGAAAGAGTGAACCCGGAGGGTCCAGTTGCATGTGGGGCTGCATAAAGGCTCCCCTGGGGAGTTCAGTTGTACCCAAAGCCTTCCTCTGGGGGCACTTTTGGATGGGCGAATTAGGCTTTTAATGCATTTTCTGGGGCCCGAGTTTTCAGTCGACTGCCAGGCGGGCCAGGGCTATATTTAGGGTTGCTGTGAAAGAGCGAATACGGAGGGTCCAATTGCATGTGGGGCTGTGTAAAGGCTCCCCTGGGGAGTCCAGTTGTACCCAAAGCCTTCCTTTGGGGGCACTTTTGGATGGTCCAAGGGGAATCGCAATGCGTTTTCTGAGACCCGCATTTTCAGTCTTCTCCCATTGTGCCGAGGACTATATTTAGGCTTGCGGTGAAAGAGCGAATACGGAGGGTCCAGTTGCATGTGGGGCTGATTAAAGGCTCCCCTGGGGAGTTCAGTTGTACCCAAAGCCTTCCTTTGGGGGCACTTCTGGATGGGTGAATGGGGCTTGAAACGCATTTTCTGGAGCCCGAGTTTTCAGTCTTCTGCCATGGTGGCTAGGGGTATATTTAGGGTTGCTGTGAAAGAGTGAACCCGGAGGGTCCAGTTGCATGTGGGGCTGCATAAAGGCTCCCCTGGGGAGTTCAGTTGTACCCAAAGCCTTCCTCTGGGGGCACTTTTGGATGGGCGAATTAGGCTTTTAACGTATTTTCTGGTGCCCGAGTTTTCAGTCGACTGCCAGGCGGGCCAGGGCTATATTTAGGGTTGCTGTGAAAGAGTGAACCCGGAGGGTCCAGTTGCATGTGGGGCTGCATAAAGGCTCCCCTGGGGAGTTCAGTTGTACCCAAAGCCTTCCTCTGGGGGCACTTTTGGATGGGCGAATTAGGCTTTTAATGCATTTTCTGTGGCCCGAGTTTTCAGTCGACTGCCAGGCGGGCCAGGGCTATATTTAGGGTTGCTGTGAAAGAGCGAATACGGAGGGTCCAGTTGCATGTGGGGCTGCATAAAGGCTCCCCTGGGGTGTTCAGTTGTACCCAAAGCCTTCCTCTGGGGGCACTTTTGGATGGGCGAATTAGGCTTTTAATGCATTTTCTGGGGCCCGAGTTTTCAGTCGACTGCCAGGCGGGCCAGGGCTATATTTAGGGTTGCTGTGAAAGAGCGAATACGGAGGGTCCAGTTGCATGTGGGGCTGTGTAAAGGCTCCCCTGGGGAGTCCAGTTGTACCCAAAGCCTTCCTTTGGGGGCACTTTTGGATGGTCCAAGGGGAATCGCAATGCGTTTTCTGAGGCCCGCATTTTCAGTCTTCTCCCATTGTGCCGAGGGCTATATTTAGGCTTGCGGTGAAAGAGCGAATACGGAGGGTCCAGTTGCATGTGGGGCTGATTAAAGGCTCCCCTGGGGAGTTCAGTTGTACCCAAAGCCTTCCTTTGGGGGCACTTCTGGATGGGTGAATGGGGCTTGAAACGCATTTTCTGGAGCCCAAGTTTTCAGTCTTCTGCCATGGTGGCTAGGGGTATATTTAGGGTTGCTCGTAAACAGTGAACAAGGAGGGTCCAGTTGCATGTGGGTCTGTGTTAAGGCTCCCCTGGGGAGTTCAGTTGTACCCAAAGCCTTCCTTTGGGGGCATTTCTGGATGGGCGAATTAGGCTTTTAACGTATTTTCTGGGGCCCGAGTTTTCAGTCGACTGCCAGGCGGGCCAGGGTTATATTTAGGGTTGCTGTGAAAGAGTGAACCCGGAGGGTCCAGTTGCATGTGGGGCTGCATAAAGGCTCCCCTGGGGAGTTCACTTGTACCCAAAGCCTTCCTTTGGGGGCACTTCTGGATGGGCGAAAGGGGCTTGAAACGCTTTTTCTGTGGCCCGAGTTTTCAGTCTTCTGCCATGCTGGCTAGGGTTATATTTAGGGTTGCTGTAAAGAGCGAACACGGAGGGTCCAGTTGCATGTGGGGCTGCGTAAAGGCTCCCCTGGGGAGTTCAGTTGTACCCAAAGCCTTCCTCTGGGGGCTCTTTTGGATGGGCGAATTAGGCTTTTAATGCATTTTCTGGGGCCCGAGTTTTCAGATTTCTGCTAGGCTGGCTAGTGTTATATTTAGGGTTGCTTGTAAACAGCGAACACGGGGGGTCCAGTTGCGTATGGGCCTGCATAAAGGCTCCCCTGGGGAGTTCACTTGTACCCAAAGCCTTCCTTTGGGGGCACTTCTGGATGGGCGAAAGGGGCTTGAAACGCTTTTTCTGTGGCCCGAGTTTTCAGTCTTCTGCCATGCTGGCTAGGGTTATATTTAGGGTTGCTGTAAAGAGCGAACCCGGAGGGTCCAGTTGCATGTGGGGCTGCGTAAAGGCTCCCCTGGGGAGTTCAGTTGTACCCAAAGCCTTCCTCTGGGGGCTCTTTTGGATGGGCGAATTAGGCTTTTAATGCATTTTCTGGGGCCCGAGTTTTCAGATTTCTGCTAGGCTGGCTAGTGTTATATTTAGGGTTGCTTGTAAACAGCGAACACGGGGGGTCCAGTTGCGTATGGGCCTGCATAAAGGCTCCCCTGGGGAGTTCACTTGTACCCAAAGCCTTCCTTTGGGGGCACTTCTGGATGGGCGAAAGGGGCTTGAAACGCTTTTTCTGTGGCCCGAGTTTTCAGTCTTCTGCCATGCTGGCTAGGGTTATATTTAGGGTTGCTGTAAAGAGCGAACACGGAGGGTCCAGTTGCATGTGGGGCTGCGTAAAGGCTCCCCTGGGGAGTTCAGTTGTACCCAAAGCCTTCCTCTGGGGGCTCTTTTGGATGGGCGAATTAGGCTTTTAATGCATTTTCTGGGGCCCGAGTTTTCAGTCGACTGCCAGGCGGGCCAGGGCTATATTTAGGGTTGCTGTGAAAGAGCGAATACGGAAGGTCCAGTTGCATGTGGGGCTGCGTTAAGGCTCCCCTGGGGAGTCCAGTTGTACCCAAAGCCTTCCTTTGGGGGCACTTCTGGATGGTCCAAGGGGAATCGCAATGCGTTTTCTGAGACCCGCATTTTCAGTCTTCTGCCATGGTGGCTAGGGGTATATTTAGGCTTGCGGTGAAAGAGCGAATACGGAGGGTCCAGTTGCATGTGGGGCTGCATAAAGGCTCCCCTGGGGAGTTCACTTGTTCCCAAAGCCTTCCTTTGGGGGCACTTTTGGATGGTCGAATGGGGCTTGTAGCACGTTTTCTGTGGCCCGAGTTTTTAGTCTTCTGCCATGCTGGCTAGGGTTATATTTAGGGTTGCTGTAAACAGTGAACAAGGAGGGTCCAGTTGCATGTGGGGCTGTGTTAAGGCTCCCCTGGGGAGTTCAGTTGTACCCAAAGCCTTCCTCTGGGGGCACTTTTGGATGGGCGAATTAGGCTTTTAAAGTATTTTCTGGTGCCCGAGTTTTCAGTCGACTGCCAGGCGGGCCAGGGCTATATTTAGGGTTGCTGTGAAAGAGTGAACCCGGAGGGTCCAGTTGCATGTGGGGCTGCATAAAGGCTCCCCTGGGGAGTTCAGTTGTACCCAAAGCCTTCCTCTGGGGGCACTTTTGGATGGGCGAATTAGGCTTTTAATGCATTTTCTGTGGCCCGAGTTTTCAGTCGACTGCCAGGCGGGCCAGGGCTATATTTAGGGTTGCTGTGAAAGAGCGAATACGGAGGGTCCAGTTGCATGTGGGGCTGCATAAAGGCTCCCCTGGGGTGTTCAGTTGTACCCAAAGCCTTCCTCTGGGGGCACTTTTGGATGGGCGAATTAGGCTTTTAATGCATTTTCTGGGGCCCGAGTTTTCAGTCGACTGCCAGGCGGGCCAGGGCTATATTTAGGGTTGCTGTGAAAGAGCGAATACGGAGGGTCCAGTTGCATGTGGGGCTGTGTAAAGGCTCCCCTGGGGAGTCCAGTTGTACCCAAAGCCTTCCTTTGGGGGCACTTTTGGATGGTCCAAGGGGAATCGCAATGCGTTTTCTGAGGCCCGCATTTTCAGTCTTCTCCCATTGTGCCGAGGGCTATATTTAGGCTTGCGGTGAAAGAGCGAATACGGAGGGTCCAGTTGCATGTGGGGCTGATTAAAGGCTCCCCTGGGGAGTTCAGTTGTACCCAAAGCCTTCCTTTGGGGGCACTTCTGGATGGGTGAATGGGGCTTGAAACGCATTTTCTGGAGCCCAAGTTTTCAGTCTTCTGCCATGGTGGCTAGGGGTATATTTAGGGTTGCTCGTAAACAGTGAACAAGTAGGGTCCAGTTGCATGTGGGGCTGTGTTAAGGCTCCCCTGGGGAGTTCAGTTGTACCCAAAGCCTTCCTCTGGGGGCACTTTTGGATGGGCGAATTAGGCTTTTAACGTATTTTCTGGGGCCCGAGTTTTCAGTCGACTGCCAGGCGGGCCAGGGCTATATTTAGGGTTGCTGTGAAAGAGTGAACCCGGAGGGTCCAGTTGCATGTGGGGCTGCATAAAGGCTCCCCTGGGGAGTTCAGTTGTACCCAAAGCCTTCCTCTGGGGGCACTTTTGGATGGGCGAATTAGGCTTTTAATGCATTTTCTGTGGCCCGAGTTTTCAGTCGACTGCCAGGCGGGCCAGGGCTATATTTAGGGTTGCTGTGAAAGAGTGAACCCGGAGGGTCCAGTTGCATGTGGGGCTGCATAAAGGCTCCCCTGGGGAGTTCACTTGTACCCAAAGCCTTCCTTTGGGGGCACTTTTGGATGGGCGAAAGGGGCTTGAAACGCTTTTTCTGTGGCCCGAGTTTTCAGTCTTCTGCCATGCTGGCTAGGGTTATATTTAGGGTTGCTGTAAAGAGCGAACACGGAGGGTCCAGTTGCATGTGGGGCTGCGTAAAGGCTCCCCTGGGGAGTTCAGATGTACCCAAAGCCTTCCTTTGGGGGCACTTTTGGATGGGCGAATGGGGCTCGTAACACATTTTCTGTGGCCCGAGTTTTCAGTCGACTGCCAGGCGTGCTAGGGCTATATTTAGGCTTGCGGTGAAAGAGTGAACCCGGAGGGTCCAGTTGCATGTGGGGCTGCATAAAGGCTCCCCTGGGGAGTTCACTTGTACCCAAAGCCTTCCTTTGGGGGCACTTCTGGATGGGTGAATGGGGCTTGAAACGCTTTTTCTGGAGCCCGAGTTTTCAGTCTTCTGCAATGGTGGTTAGGGGTATATTTAGGGTTGCTCGTAAACAGTGAACAAGGAGGGTCCAGTTGCATGTGGGGCTGCGTAAAGGCTCCCCTGGGGAGTTCAGTTGTACCCAAAGCCTTCCTCTGGGGGCAGTTCTGGATGGGCGAATTAGGCTTTTAACAGTTTTTCTGTGGCCCGAGTTTTCAGTCGCCTGCGAGGCGGGCGAGGGCTATATTTAGGGTTGCTGTGAAAGAGTGAACCCGGAGGGTCCCGTTGCATGTGGGGCTGCATAAAGGCTCCCCTGGGGAGTTCACTTGTACCCAAAGCCTTCTTTTGGGGGCACTTCTGGATGGGTGAATGGGGCTTCAAACGCTTTTTCTGTGGCCCGAGTTTTCAGATTTCTGCTAGGCTGGCTAGTGTTATATTTAGGGTTGCTTGTAAACAGCGAACACGGGGGGTCCAGTTGCGTATGGGCCTGCATAAAGGATCCCCTGGGGAGTTCACTTGTTCCCAAAGCCTTCCTTTTGGGGGCAATTTTGGATGGTCGAATGGGGCTTGTAGCACGTTTTCTGAGGCCCGAGTTTTCAGTCTTCTGCCATGGTGGCTAGGGTTATATTTAGGGTTGCTGTAAAGAGCGAACACGGAGGGTCCAGTTGCATGTGGGGCTGCGTTAAGGCTCCCCTGGGGAGTTCAGTTGTACCCAAAGCCTTCCTCTGTGGGCACTTTTGGATGGGCGAATTAGGCTTTTAACGCATTTTCTGGGGCCCGAGTTTTCAGTCGACTGCCATGCGGGCCAGGGATATATTTAGGGTTGCTGTGAAAGAGCGAATACGGAGGGTCCAGTTGCATGTGGGGCTGCATAAAGGCTCCCCTGGGGAGTTCACTTGTACCCAAAGCCTTCCTTTGGGGGCACTTCTGGATGGGCGAAAGGGGCTTGAAACGCTTTTTCTGTGGCCCGAGTTTTCAGTTTTCTGCCATGCTGGCTAGGGTTATATTTAGGGTTGCTGTAAAGAGCGAACACGGAGGGTCCAGTTGCATGTGGGGCTGATTAAAGGCTCCCCTGGGGAGTTCAGTTGTACCCAAAGCCTTCCTCTGGGGGCACTTTTGGATGGGCGAATTAGGCTTTTAATGCATTTTCTGGGGCCCGAGTTTTCAGTCGACTGCCAGGCGGGCCAGGGCTATATTTAGGGTTGCTGTGAAAAGCGAATACGGAAGGTCCAGTTGCATGTGGGGCTGCGTTAAGGCTCCCCTGGGGAGTCCAGTTGTACCCAAAGCCTTCCTTTGGGGGCACTTCTGGATGGTCCAAGGGGAATCGCAATGCGTTTTCTGAGACCCGCATTTTCAGTCTTCTGCCATGGTGGCTAGGGGTATATTTAGGCTTGCGGTGAAAGAGCGAATACGGAGGGTCCAGTTGCATGTGGGGCTGCGTAACGGCTCCCCTGGGGAGTTCAGTTGTACCCAAAGCCTTCCTCTGGGGGCACTTTTGGATGGGCGAATTAGGCTTTAAATGCATTTTCTGGGGCCCGAGTTTTCAGTCGCCTGCCAGGCGGGACAGGGCTATATTTAGGGTTGCTGTGAAAGAGTGAACCCGGAGGGTCCAGTTGCATGTGGGGCTGCATAAAGGCTCCCCTGGGGAGTTCACTTGTACCCAAAGCCTTCCTTTGGGGGCACTTCTGGATGGGTGAATGGGGCTTGAAACGCTTTTTCTGTGGCCCGAGTTTTCAGTTTTCTGCCATGCTGGCTAGTGTTATATTTAGGGTTGCTTGTAAACAGCGAACACGGGGGGTCCAGTTGCGTATGGGCTTGCATAAAGGCTCCCCTGGGGAGTTCAGTTGTACCCAAAGCCTTCCTTTGGGGGCACTTCTGGATGGTCGAATGGGGCTTGTAGCACGTTTTCTGGGGCCCGAGTTTTTAGTCTTCTGCCATGCTGGCTAGGGTTATATTTAGGGTTGCTGTAAAGAGCGAACACAGAGGGTCCAGTTGCATGTGGGGCTGCGTAAAGGCTCCCCTGGGGAGTTCAGATGTACCCAAAGCCTTCCTTTGGAGGCACTTTTGGATGGGCGAATGGGGCTCGTAACACATTTTCTGTGGCCGTATCTTTCAGTCGACTGCCAGGCGTGCTAGGGTTATATTTAGGCTTGCGGTGAAAGAGTGAACCCGGAGGGTCCAGTTGCATGTGGGGCTGCATAAAGGCTCCCCTGGGGAGTTCAGTTGTACCCAAAGCCTTCCTCTGGGGGCACTTTTGGATGGGCGAATTAGGCTTTTAATGCATTTTTTGGGGCCCGAGTTTTCAGTCGACTGCCAGGCGGGCCAGGGCTATATTTAGGTTTGCTGTGAAAGAGCGAATACGGAGGGTCCAATTGCATGTGGGGCTGTGTAAAGGCTCCCCTGGGGAGTCCAGTTGTACCCAAAGCCTTCCTTTGGGGGCACTTTTGGATGGTCCAAGGGGAATCGCAATGCGTTTTCTGAGACCCGCATTTTCAGTCTTCTCCCATTGTGCCGAGGACTATATTTAGGCTTGCGGTGAAAGAGCGAATACGGAGGGTCCAGTTGCATGTGGGGCTGATTAAAGGCTCCCCTGGGGAGTTCAGTGGTACCCAAAGCCTTCCTTTGGGGGCACTTCTGGATGGGTGAATGGGGCTTGAAACGCATTTTCTGGAGCCCGAGTTTTCAGTCTTCTGCCATGGTGGCTAGGGGTATATTTAGGGTTGCTCGTAAACAGTGAACAAGGAGGGTCCAGTTGCATGTGGGGCTGTGTTAAGGCTCCCCTGGGGAGTTCAGTTGTACCCAAAGCCTTCCTCTGGGGGCACTTTTGGATGGGCGAATTAGGCTTTTAACGTATTTTCTGGTGCCCGAGTTTTCAGTCGACTGCCAGGCGGGCCAGGGCTATATTTAGGGTTGCTGTGAAAGAGTGAACCCGGAGGGTCCAGTTGCATGTGGGGCTGCGTTAAGGCTCCCCTGGGGAGTTCAGTTGTACCCAAAGCCTTCCTCTGGGGGCACTTTTGGATGGGCGAATTAGGCTTTTAATGCATTTTCTGTGGCCCGAGTTTTCAGTCGACTGCCAGGCGGGCCAGGGCTATATTTAGGGTTGCTGTGAAAGAGCGAATACGGAGGGTCCAGTTGCATGTGGGGCTGCATAAAGGCTCCCCTGGGGTGTTCAGTTGTACCCAAAGCCTTCCTCTGGGGGCACTTTTGGATGGGCGAATTAGGCTTTTAATGCATTTTCTGGGGCCCGAGTTTTCAGTCGACTGCCAGGCGGGCCAGGGCTATATTTAGGGTTGCTGTGAAAGAGCGAATACGGAGGGTCCAGTTGCATGTGGGGCTGTGTAAAGGCTCCCCTGGGGAGTCCAGTTGTACCCAAAGCCTTCCTTTGGGGGCACTTTTGGATGGTCCAAGGGGAATCGCAATGCGTTTTCTGAGGCCCGCATTTTCAGTCTTCTCCCATTGTGCCGAGGGCTATATTTAGGCTTGCGGTGAAAGAGCGAATACGGAGGGTCCAGTTGCATGTGGGGCTGATTAAAGGCTCCCCTGGGGAGTTCAGTTGTACCCAAAGCCTTCCTTTGGGGGCACTTCTGGATGGGTGAATGGGGCTTGAAACGCATTTTCTGGAGCCCAAGTTTTCAGTCTTCTGCCATGGTGGCTAGGGGTATATTTAGGGTTGCTCGTAAACAGTGAACAAGGAGGGTCCAGTTGCATGTGGGTCTGTGTTAAGGCTCCCCTGGGGAGTTCAGTTGTACCCAAAGCCTTCCTTTGGGGGCATTTCTGGATGGGCGAATTAGGCTTTTAACGTATCTTCTGGGGCCCGAGTTTTCAGTCGACTGCCAGGCGGTCCAGGGCTATATTTAGGGTTGCTGTGAAAGAGTGAACCCGGAGGGTCCAGTTGCATGTGGGGCTGCATAAAGGCTCCCCTGGGGAGTTCAGTTGTACCCAAAGCCTTCCTCTGGGGGCACTTTTGGATGGGCGAATTAGGCTTTTAATGCATTTTCTGTGGCCCGAGTTTTCAGTCGACTGCCAGGCGGGCCAGGGCTATATTTAGGGTTGCTGTGAAAGAGTGAACCCGGAGGGTCCAGTTGCATGTGGGGCTGCATAAAGGCTCCCCTGGGGAGTTCACTTGTACCCAAAGCCTTCCTTTGGGGGCACTTTTGGATGGGCGAAAGGGGCTTGAAACGCTTTTTCTGTGGCCCGAGTTTTCAGTCTTCTGCCATGCTGGCTAGGGTTATATTTAGGGTTGCTGTAAAGAGCGAACACGGAGGGTCCAGTTGCATGTGGGGCTGCGTAAAGGCTCCCCTGGGGAGTTCAGATGTACCCAAAGCCTTCCTTTGGGGGCACTTTTGGATGGGCGAATGGGGCTCGTAACACATTTTCTGTGGCCCGAGTTTTCAGTCGACTGCCAGGCGTGCTAGGGCTATATTTAGGCTTGCGGTGAAAGAGTGAACCCGGAGGGTCCAGTTGCATGTGGGGCTGCATAAAGGCTCCCCTGGGGAGTTCACTTGTACCCAAAGCCTTCCTTTGGGGGCACTTCTGGATGGGTGAATGGGGCTTGAAACGCTTTTTCTGGAGCCCGAGTTTTCAGTCTTCTGCAATGGTGGTTAGGGGTATATTTAGGGTTGCTGTGAAAGAGCGAATACGGAGGGTCCAGTTGCATGTGGGGCTGCATAAAGGCTCCCCTGGGGTGTTCAGTTGTACCCAAAGCCTTCCTCTGGGGGCACTTTTGGATGGGCGAATTAGGCTTTTAATGCATTTTCTGGGGCCCGAGTTTTCAGTCGACTGCCAGGCGGGCCAGGGCTATATTTAGGGTTGCTGTGAAAGAGCGAATACGGAGGGTCCAGTTGCATGTGGGGCTGTGTAAAGGCTCCCCTGGGGAGTCCAGTTGTACCCAAAGCCTTCCTTTGGGGGCACTTTTGGATGGTCCAAGGGGAATCGCAATGCGTTTTCTGAGGCCCGCATTTTCAGTCTTCTCCCATTGTGCCGAGGGCTATATTTAGGCTTGCGGTGAAAGAGCGAATACGGAGGGTCCAGTTGCATGTGGGGCTGATTAAAGGCTCCCCTGGGGAGTTCAGTTGTACCCAAAGCCTTCCTTTGGGGGCACTTCTGGATGGGTGAATGGGGCTTGAAACGCATTTTCTGGAGCCCAAGTTTTCAGTCTTCTGCCATGGTGGCTAGGGGTATATTTAGGGTTGCTCGTAAACAGTGAACAAGGAGGGTCCAGTTGCATGTGGGTCTGTGTTAAGGCTCCCCTGGGGAGTTCAGTTGTACCCAAAGCCTTCCTTTGGGGGCATTTCTGGATGGGCGAATTAGGCTTTTAACGTATCTTCTGGGGCCCGAGTTTTCAGTCGACTGCCAGGCGGGCCAGGGCTATATTTAGGGTTGCTGTGAAAGAGTGAACCCGGAGGGTCCAGTTGCATGTGGGGCTGCATAAAGGCTCCCCTGGGGAGTTCAGTTGTACCCAAAGCCTTCCTCTGGGGGCACTTTTGGATGGGCGAATTAGGCTTTTAATGCATTTTCTGTGGCCCGAGTTTTCAGTCGACTGCCAGGCGGGCCAGGGCTATATTTAGGGTTGCTGTGAAAGAGTGAACCCGGAGGGTCCAGTTGCATGTGGGGCTGCATAAAGGCTCCCCTGGGGAGTTCACTTGTACCCAAAGCCTTCCTTTGGGGGCACTTTTGGATGGGCGAAAGGGGCTTGAAACGCTTTTTCTGTGGCCCGAGTTTTCAGTCTTCTGCCATGCTGGCTAGGGTTATATTTAGGGTTGCTGTAAAGAGCGAACACGGAGGGTCCAGTTGCATGTGGGGCTGCGTAAAGGCTCCCCTGGGGAGTTCAGATGTACCCAAAGCCTTCCTTTGGGGGCACTTTTGGATGGGCGAATGGGGCTCGTAACACATTTTCTGTGGCCCGAGTTTTCAGTCGACTGCCAGGCGTGCTAGGGCTATATTTAGGCTTGCGGTGAAAGAGTGAACCCGGAGGGTCCAGTTGCATGTGGGGCTGCATAAAGGCTCCCCTGGGGAGTTCACTTGTACCCAAAGCCTTCCTTTGGGGGCACTTCTGGATGGGTGAATGGGGCTTGAAACGCTTTTTCTGGAGCCCGAGTTTTCAGTCTTCTGCAATGGTGGTTAGGGGTATATTTAGGGTTGCTCGTAAACAGTGAACAAGGAGGGTCCAGTTGCATGTGGGGCTGCGTAAAGGCTCCCCTGGGGAGTTCAGTTGTACCCAAAGCCTTCCTCTGGGGGCACTTCTGGATGGGCGAATTAGGCTTTTAACAGTTTTTCTGTGGCCCGAGTTTTCAGTCGCCTGCGAGGCGGGCGAGGGCTATATTTAGGGTTGCTGTGAAAGAGTGAACCCGGAGGGTCCCGTTGCATGTGGGGCTGCATAAAGGCTCCCCTGGGGAGTTCACTTGTACCCAAAGCCTTCTTTTGGGGGCACTTCTGGATGGGTGAATGGGGCTTCAAACGCTTTTTCTGTGGCCCGAGTTTTCAGATTTCTGCTAGGCTGGCTAGTGTTATATTTAGGGTTGCTTGTAAACAGCGAACACGGGGGGTCCAGTTGCGTATGGGCCTGCATAAAGGCTCCCCTGGGGAGTTCACTTGTTCCCAAAGCCTTCCTTTTGGGGGCAATTTTGGATGGGCGAATGGGGCTTGTAGCACGTTTTCTGAGGCCCGAGTTTTTAGTCTTCTGCCATGCTGGCTAGGGTTATATTTAGGGTTGCTGTAAAGAGCGAACACGGAGGGTCCAGTTGCATGTGGGGCTGCGTTAAGGCTCCCCTGGGGAGTTCAGTTGTACCCAAAGCCTTCCTCTGTGGGCACTTTTGGATGGGCGAATTAGGCTTTTAACGCATTTTCTGGGGCTTGAGTTTTCAGTCGACTGCCATGCGGGCCAGGGATATATTTAGGGTTGCTGTGAAAGAGCGAATACGGAGGGTCCAGTTGCATGTGGGGCTGCATAAAGGCTCCCCTGGGGAGTCCAGTTGTACCCAAAGCCTTCCTTTGGGGGCACTTCTGGATGGGTGAAAGGGGCTTGAAACGCTTTTTCTGTGGCCCGAGTTTTCAGTCTTCTGCCATGCTGGCTAGGGTTATATTTAGGGTTGCTGTAAAGAGCGAACACAGAGGGTCCAGTTGCATGTGGGGCTGCGTAAAGGCTCCCCTGGGGAGTTCAGATGTACTCAAAGCCTTCCTTTGGAGGCACTTTTGGATGGGCGAATGGGGCTCGTAACACATTTTCTGTGGCCCTATCTTTCAGTCGACTGCCAGGCGTGCTAGGGTTATATTTAGGCTTGCGGTGAAAGAGTGAACCCGGAGGGTCCAGTTGCATGTGGGGCTGCATAAAGGCTCCCCTGGGGAGTTCAGTTGTACCCAAAGCCTTCCTCTGGGGGCACTTTTGGATGGGCGAATTAGGCTTTTAATGCATTTTCTGGGGCCCGAGTTTTCAGTCGACTGCCAGGCGGGCCAGGGCTATATTTAGGGTTGCTGTGAAAGAGCGAATACGGAGGGTCCAATTGCATGTGGGGCTGTGTAAAGGCTCCCCTGGGGAGTCCAGTTGTACCCAAAGCCTTCCTTTGGGGGCACTTTTGGATGGTCCAAGGGGAATCGCAATGCGTTTTCTGAGACCCGCATTTTCAGTCTTCTCCCATTGTGCCGAGGGCTATATTTAGGCTTGCGGTGAAAGAGCGAATACGGAGGGTCCAGTTGCATGTGGGGCTGATTAAAGGCTCCCCTGGGGAGTTCAGTGGTACCCAAAGCCTTCCTTTGGGGGCACTTCTGGATGGGTGAATGGGGCTTGAAACGCATTTTCTGGAGCCCGAGTTTTCAGTCTTCTGCCATGGTGGCTAGGGGTATATTTAGGGTTGCTCGTAAACAGTGAACAAGGAGGGTCCAGTTGCATGTGGGGCTGTGTTAAGGCTCCCCTGGGGAGTTCAGTTGTACCCAAAGCCTTCCTCTGGGGGCACTTTTGGATGGGCGAATTAGGCTTTTAACGTATTTTCTGGGGCCCGAGTTTTCAGTCGACTGCCAGGCGGGCCAGGGCTATATTTAGGGTTGCTGTGAAAGAGTGAACCCGGAGGGTCCAGTTGCATGTGGGGCTGCGTAAAGGCTCCCCTGGGGAGTTCAGTTGTACCCAAAGCCTTCCTCTGGGGGCACTTTTGGATGGGCGAATTAGGCTTTTAATGCATTTTCTGTGGCCCGAGTTTTCAGTCGACTGCCAGGCGGGCCAGGGCTATATTTAGGGTTGCTGTGAAAGAGCGAATACGGAGGGTCCAGTTGCATGTGGGGCTGCATAAAGGCTCCCCTGGGGTGTTCAGTTGTACCCAAAGCCTTCCTCTGGGGGCACTTTTGGATGGGCGAATTAGGCTTTTAATGCATTTTCTGGGGCCCGAGTTTTCAGTCGACTGCCAGGCGGGCCAGGGCTATATTTAGGGTTGCTGTGAAAGAGCGAATACGGAGGGTCCAGTTGCATGTGGGGCTGTGTAAAGGCTCCCCTGGGGAGTCCAGTTGTACCCAAAGCCTTCCTTTGGGGGCACTTTTGGATGGTCCAAGGGGAATCGCAATGCGTTTTCTGAGGCCCGCATTTTCAGTCTTCTCCCATTGTGCCGAGGGCTATATTTAGGCTTGCGGTGAAAGAGCGAATACGGAGGGTCCAGTTGCATGTGGGGCTGATTAAAGGCTCCCCTGGGGAGTTCAGTTGTACCCAAAGCCTTCCTTTGGGGGCACTTCTGGATGGGTGAATGGGGCTTGAAACGCATTTTCTGGAGCCCAAGTTTTCAGTCTTCTGCCATGGTGGCTAGGGGTATATTTAGGGTTGCTCGTAAACAGTGAACAAGGAGGGTCCAGTTGCATGTGGGGCTGTGTTAAGGCTCCCCTGGGGAGTTCAGTTGTACCCAAAGCCTTCCTTTGGGGGCATTTCTGGATGGGCGAATTAGGCTTTTAACGTATTTTCTGGGGCCCGAGTTTTCAGTCGACTGCCAGGCGGGCCAGGGCTATATTTAGGGTTGCTGTGAAAGAGTGAACCCGGAGGGTCCAGTTGCATGTGGGGCTGCATAAAGGCTCCCCTGGGGAGTTCACTTGTACCCAAAGCCTTCCTTTGGGGGCACTTCTGGATGGGCGAAAGGGGCTTGAAACGCTTTTTCTGTGGCCCGAGTTTTCAGTCTTCTGCCATGCTGGCTAGGGTTATATTTAGGGTTGCTGTAAAGAGCGAACACGGAGGGTCCAGTTGCATGTGGGGCTGCGTAAAGGCTCCCCTGGGGAGTTCAGATGTACCCAAAGCCTTCCTTTGGGGGCACTTTTGGATGGGCGAATGGGGCTCGTAACACATTTTCTGTGGCCCGAGTTTTCAGTCGACTGCCAGGCGTGCTAGGGCTATATTTAGGCTTGCGGTGAAAGAGTGAACCCGGAGGGTCCAGTTGCATGTGGGGCTGCATAAAGGCTCCCCTGGGGAGTTCACTTGTACCCAAAGCCTTCCTTTGGGGGCACTTTTGGATGGGTGAATGGGGCTTGAAACGCTTTTTCTGGAGCCCGAGTTTTCAGTCTTCTGCCATGGTGGTTAGGGGTATATTTAGGGTTGCTCGTAAACAGTGAACAAGGAGGGTCCAGTTGCATGTGGGGCTGCGTAAAGGCTCCCCTGGGGAGTTCAGTTGTACCCAAAGCCTTCCTCTGGGGGCACTTCTGGATAGGCGAATTAGGCTTTTAACGCATTTTCTGGGGCCCGAGTTTTCAGTCGCCTGCCAGGCGGGACAGGGCTATATTTAGGGTTGCTGTGAAAGAGTGAACCCGGAGGGTCCCGTTGCATGTGGGGCTGCATAAAGGCTCCCCTGGGGAGTTCACTTGTACCCAAAGCCTTCTTTTGGGGGCACTTCTGGATGGGTGAATGGGGCTTCAAACGCTTTTTCTGTGGCCCGAGTTTTCAGATTTCTGCTAGGCTGGCTAGTGTTATATTTAGGGTTGCTTGTAAACAGCGAACACGGGGGGTCCAGTTGCGTATGGGCCTGCATAAAGGCTCCCCTGGGGAGTTCACTTGTTCCCAAAGCCTTCCTTTTGGGGGCACTTTTGGATGGTCGAATTGGGCTTGTAGCACGTTTTCTGAGGCCCGAGTTTTTAGTCTTCTGCCATGCTGGCTAGGGTTATATTTAGGGTTGCTGTAAAGAGCGAACACGGAGGGTCCAGTTGCATGTGGGGCTGCGTAAAGGCTCCCCTGGGGAGTTCAGATGTACCCAAAGCCTTCCTTTGGAGGCACTTCTGGATGGGCGAATTAGGCTTTTAACGCATTTTCTGGGGCCCGAGTTTTCAGTCGACTGCCAGGCGGGACAGGGCTATATTTAGGGTTGCTGTGAAAGAGCGAATACGGAGGGTCCAGTTGCATGTGGGGCTGCGTTAAGGCTCCCCTGGGGAGTTCAGTTGTACCCAAAGCCTTCCTCTGTGGGCACTTTTGGATGGGCGAATTAGGCTTTTAATGCATTTTCTGGGGCTTGAGTTTTCAGTCGACTGCCATGCGGGCCAGGGATATATTTAGGGTTGCTGTGAAAGAGCGAATACGGAGGGTCCAGTTGCATGTGGGGCTGCGTTAAGGCTCCCCTGGGGAGTTCACTTGTACCCAAAGCCTTCCTTTGGGGGCACTTCTGGATGGGCGAAAGGGGCTTGAAACGCTTTTTCTGTGGCCCGAGTTTTCAGTCTTCTGCCATGCTGGCTAGGGTTATATTTAGGGTTGCTGTAAAGAGCGAACACGGAGGGTCCAGTTGCATGTGGGGCTGATTAAAGGCTCCCCTGGGGAGTTCACTTGTACCCAAAGCCTTCCTCTGGGGGCTCTTTTGGATGGGTGAATGGGGCTTGAAACGTATTTTCTGGAGCCCAAGTTTTCAGTCTTCTGCCATGGTGGCTAGGGGTATATTTAGGGTTGCTCGTAAACAGTGAACAAGGAGGGTCCAGTTGCATGTGGGGCTGCGTAAAGGCTCCCCTGGGGAGTTCAGTTGTACCCAAAGCCTTCCTCTGGGGGCACTTTTGGATGGGCGAATTAGGCTTTAAATGCATTTTCTGTGGCCCGAGTTTTCAGTCGCCTGCCAGGCGGGACAGGGCTATATTTAGGGTTGCTGTGAAAGAGTGAACCCGGAGGGTCCAGTTGCATGTGGGGCTGCATAAAGGCTCCCCTGGGGAGTTCACTTGTACCCAAAGCCTTCTTTTGGGGGCACTTCTGGATGGGTGAATGGGGCTTCAAACGCTTTTTCTGTGGCCCGAGTTTTCAGATTTCTGCTAGGCTGGCTAGTGTTATATTTAGGGTTGCTTGTAAACAGCGAACACGGGGGGTCCAGTTGCGTATGGGCCTGCATAAAGGCTCCCCTGGGGAGTTCACTTGTACCCAAAGCCTTCCTTTGGGGGCACTTCTGGATGGGCGAAAGGGGCTTGAAACGCTTTTTCTGTGGCCCGAGTTTTCAGTCTTCTGCCATGCTGGCTAGGGTTATATTTAGGGTTGCTGTAAAGAGCGAACACGGAGGGTCCAGTTGCATGTGGGGCTGCGTAAAGGCTCCCCTGGGGAGTTCAGTTGTACCCAAAGCCTTCCTCTGGGGGCACTTTTGGATGGGCGAATTAGGCTTTTAATGCATTTTCTGGGGCCCGAGTTTTCAGTCGACTGCCAGGCGGGCCAGGGCTATATTTAGGGTTGCTGTGAAAGAGCGAATACGGAAGGTCCAGTTGCATGTGGGGCTGCGTTAAGGCTCCCCTGGGGAGTCCAGTTGTACCCAAAGCCTTCCTTTGGGGGCACTTCTGGATGGTCCAAGGGGAATCGCAATGCGTTTTCTGAGACCCGCATTTTCAGTCTTCTGCCATGGTGGCTAGGGGTATATTTAGGCTTGCGGTGAAAGAGCGAATACGGAGGGTCCAGTTGCATGTGGGGCTGCATAAAGGCTCCCCTGGGGAGTTCACTTGTTCCCAAAGCCTTCCTTTGGGGCACTTTTGGATGGTCGAATGGGGCTTGTAGCACGTTTTCTGTGGCCCGAGTTTTTAGTCTTCTGCCATGCTGGCTAGGGTTATATTTAGGGTTGCTGTAAACAGTGAACAAGGAGGGTCCAGTTGCATGTGGGGCTGTGTTAAGGCTCCCCTGGGGAGTTCAGTTGTACCCAAAGCCTTCCTCTGGGGGCACTTTTGGATGGGCGAATTAGGCTTTTAACTTATTTTCTCTTGCCCGAGTTTTCAGTCGACTGCCAGGCGGGCCAGGGCTATATTTAGGGTTGCTGTGAAAGAGTGAACCCGGAGGGTCCAGTTGCATGTGGGGCTGCATAAAGGCTCCCCTGGGGAGTTCAGTTGTACCCAAAGCCTTCCTCTGGGGGCACTTTTGGATGGGCGAATTAGGCTTTTAATGCATTTTCTGTGGCCCGAGTTTTCAGTCGCCTGCCAGGCGGGACAGGGCTATATTTAGGGTTGCTGTGAAAGAGCGAATACGGAGGGTCCAGTTGCATGTGGGGCTGCATAAAGGCTCCCCTGGGGTGTTCAGTTGTACCCAAAGCCTTCCTCTGGGGGCACTTTTGGATGGGCGAATTAGGCTTTTAATGCATTTTCTGGGGCCCGAGTTTTCAGTCGACTGCCAGGCGGGCCAGGGCTATATTTAGGGTTGCTGTGAAAGAGCGAATACGGAGGGTCCACTTGCATGTGGGGCTGTGTAAAGGCTCCCCTGGGGAGTCCAGTTGTACCCAAAGCCTTCCTTTGGGGGCACTTTTGGATGGTCCAAGGGGAATCGCAATGCGTTTTCTGAGGCCCGCATTTTCAGTCTTCTCCCATTGTGCCGAGGGCTATATTTAGGCTTGCGGTGAAAGAGCGAATACGGAGGGTCCAGTTGCATGTGGGGCTGATTAAAGGCTCCCCTGGGGAGTTCAGTTGTACCCAAAGCCTTCCTTTGGGGACACTTCTGGATGGGTGAATGGGGCCTGAAACGCATTTTTTGGAGCCCAAGTTTTCAGTCTTCTGCCATGGTGGCTAGGGGTATATTTAGGGTTGCTCGTAAACAGTGAACAAGGAGGGTCCAGTTGCATGTGGGTCTGTGTTAAGGCTCCCCTGGGGAGTTCAGTTGTACCCAAAGCCTTCCTTTGGGGGCATTTCTGGATGGGCGAATTAGGCTTTTAACGTATTTTCTGGGGCCCGAGTTTTCAGTCGACTGCTAGGCGGGCCAGGGATATATTTAGGGTTGCTGTGAAAGAGTGAACCCGGAGGGTCCAGTTGCATGTGGGGCTGCATAAAGGCTCCCCTGGGGAGTTCACTTGTACCCAAAGCCTTCCTTTGGGGGCACTTCTGGATGGGCGAAAGGGGCTTGAAACGCTTTTTCTGTGGCCCGAGTTTTCAGTCTTCTGCCATGCTGGCTAGGGTTATATTTAGGGTTGCTGTAAAGAGCGAACACGGAGGGTCCAGTTGCATGTGGGGCTGCGTAAAGGCTCCCCTGGGGAGTTCAGTTGTACCCAAAGCCTTCCTCTGGGGGCACTTTTGGATGGGCGAATTAGGCTTTTAATGCATGTTCTGGGGCCCGAGTTTTCAGTCGACTGCCAGGCGGGCCAGGGCTATATTTAGGGTTGCTGTGAAAGAGCGAATACGGAAGGTCCAGTTGCATGTGGGGCTGCGTTAAGGCTCCCCTGGGGAGTCCAGTTGTACCCAAAGCCTTCCTTTGGGGGCACTTCTGGATGGTCCAAGGGGAATCGCAATGCGTTTTCTGAGACCCGCATTTTCAGTCTTCTGCCATGGTGGCTAGGGGTATATTTAGGCTTGCGGTGAAAGAGCGAATACGGAGGGTCCAGTTGCATGTGGGGCTGCATAAAGGCTCCCCTGGGGAGTTCACTTGTTCCCAAAGCCTTCCTTTGGGGGCACTTTTGGATGGTCGAATGGGGCTTGTAGCACGTTTTCTGTGGCCCGAGTTTTTAGTCTTCTGCCATGCTGGCTAGGGTTATATTTAGGGTTGCTGTAAACAGTGAACAAGGAGGGTCCAGTTGCATGTGGTGCTGCATAAAGGCTCCCCTGGGGAGTTCAGCTGTACCCAAAGCCTTCCTTTGGGGGCACTTCTGGATGGGTGAATGGGGCTTGAAACGCATTTTCTGGAGCCCAAGTTTTCAGTCTTCTGCCATGGTGGCTAGGGGTATATTTAGGGTTGCTCGTAAACAGTGAACAAGGAGGGTCCAGTTGCATGTGGGGCTGCGTAAAGGCTCCCCTGGGGAGTTCAGTTGTACCCAAAGCCTTCCTCTGGGGGCACTTCTGGATGGGCGAATTAGGCTTTAAATGCATTTTCTGGGGCCCGAGTTTTCAGTCGCCTGCCAGGCGGGACAGGGCTATATTTAGGGTTGCTGTGAAAGAGTGAACCCGGAGGGTCCAGTTGCATGTGGGGCTGCATAAAGGCTCCCCTGGGGAGTTCAGTTGTACCCAAAGCCTTCCTCTGGGGGCACTTTTGGATGGGCGAATTAGGCTTTTAATGCATTTTCTGGGGCCCGAGTTTTCAGTCGACTGCCAGGCGGGCCAGGGCTATATTTAGGGTTGCTGTGAAAGAGCGAATACGGAGGGTCCAGTTGCATGTGGGGCTGTGTAAAGGCTCCCCTGGGGAGTCCAGTTGTACCCAAAGCCTTCCTTTGGGGGCACTTTTGGATGGTCCAAGGGGAATCGCAATGCGTTTTCTGAGGCCCGCATTTTCAGTCTTCTCCCATTGTGCCGAGGGCTATATTTAGGCTTGCGGTGAAAGAGCGAATACGGAGGGTCCAGTTGCATGTGGGGCTGATTAAAGGCTCCCCTGGGGAGTTCAGTTGTACCCAAAGCCTTCCTTTGGGGGCACTTCTGGATGGGTGAATGGGGCTTGAAACGCATTTTCTGGAGCCCAAGTTTTCAGTCTTCTGCCATGGTGGCTAGGGGTATATTTAGGGTTGCTCGTAAACAGTGAACAAGGAGGGTCCAGTTGCATGTGGGGCTGTGTTAAGGCTCCCCTGGGGAGTTCAGTTGTACCCAAAGCCTTCCTTTGGGGGCATTTCTGGATGGGCGAATTAGGCTTTTAACGTATTTTCTGGGGCCCGAGTTTTCAGTCGACTGCCAGGCGGGCCAGGGCTATATTTAGGGTTGCTGTGAAAGAGTGAACCCGGAGGGTCCAGTTGCATGTGGGGCTGCATAAAGGCTCCCCTGGGGAGTTCACTTGTACCCAAAGCCTTCCTTTGGGGGCACTTCTGGATGGGCGAAAGGGGCTTGAAACGCTTTTTCTGTGGCCCGAGTTTTCAGTCTTCTGCCATGCTGGCTAGGGTTATATTTAGGGTTGCTGTAAAGAGCGAACACGGAGGGTCCAGTTGCATGTGGGGCTGCGTAAAGGCTCCCCTGGGGAGTTCAGATGTACCCAAAGCCTTCCTTTGGGGGCACTTTTGGATGGGCGAATGGGGCTCGTAACACATTTTCTGTGGCCCGAGTTTTCAGTCGACTGCCAGGCGTGCTAGGGCTATATTTAGGCTTGCGGTGAAAGAGTGAACCCGGAGGGTCCAGTTGCATGTGGGGCTGCATAAAGGCTCCCCTGGGGAGTTCACTTGTACCCAAAGCCTTCCTTTGGGGGCACTTTTGGATGGGTGAATGGGGCTTGAAACGCTTTTTCTGGAGCCCGAGTTTTCAGTCTTCTGCCATGGTGGTTAGGGGTATATTTAGGGTTGCTCGTAAACAGTGAACAAGGAGGGTCCAGTTGCATGTGGGGCTGCGTAAAGGCTCCCCTGGGGAGTTCAGTTGTACCCAAAGCCTTCCTCTGGGGGCACTTCTGGATAGGCGAATTAGGCTTTTAACGCATTTTCTGGGGCCCGAGTTTTCAGTCGCCTGCCAGGCGGGACAGGGCTATATTTAGGGTTGCTGTGAAAGAGTGAACCCGGAGGGTCCCGTTGCATGTGGGGCTGCATAAAGGCTCCCCTGGGGAGTTCACTTGTACCCAAAGCCTTCTTTTGGGGGCACTTCTGGATGGGTGAATGGGGCTTCAAACGCTTTTTCTGTGGCCCGAGTTTTCAGATTTCTGCTAGGCTGGCTAGTGTTATATTTAGGGTTGCTTGTAAACAGCGAACACGGGGGGTCCAGTTGCGTATGGGCCTGCATAAAGGCTCCCCTGGGGAGTTCACTTGTTCCCAAAGCCTTCCTTTTGGGGGCACTTTTGGATGGTCGAATTGGGCTTGTAGCACGTTTTCTGAGGCCCGAGTTTTTAGTCTTCTGCCATGCTGGCTAGGGTTATATTTAGGGTTGCTGTAAAGAGCGAACACGGAGGGTCCAGTTGCATGTGGGGCTGCGTAAAGGCTCCCCTGGGGAGTTCAGATGTACCCAAAGCCTTCCTTTGGAGGCACTTCTGGATGGGCGAATTAGGCTTTTAACGCATTTTCTGGGGCCCGAGTTTTCAGTCGACTGCCATGCGGGCCAGGGATATATTTAGGGTTGCTGTGAAAGAGCGAATACGGAGGGTCCAGTTGCATGTGGGGCTGCATAAAGGCTCCCCTGGGGAGTTCACTTGTACCCAAAGCCTTCCTTTGGGGGCACTTCTGGATGGGCGAAAGGGGCTTGAAACGCTTTTTCTGTGGCCCGAGTTTTCAGTCTTCTGCCATGCTGGCTAGGGTTATATTTAGGGTTGCTGTAAAGAGCGAACACGGAGGGTCCAGTTGCATGTGGGGCTGATTAAAGGCTCCCCTGGGGAGTTCACTTGTACCCAAAGCCTTCCTCTGGGGGCTCTTTTGGATGGGTGAATGGGGCTTGAAACGCATTTTCTGGAGCCCAAGTTTTCAGTCTTCTGCCATGGTGGCTAGGGGTATATTTAGGGTTGCTCGTAAACAGTGAACAAGGAGGGTCCAGTTGCATGTGGGGCTGCGTAAAGGCTCCCCTGGGGAGTTCAGTTGTACCCAAAGCCTTCCTCTGGGGGCACTTTTGGATGGGCGAATTAGGCTTTAAATGCATTTTCTGTGGCCCGAGTTTTCAGTCGCCTGCCAGGCGGGACAGGGCTATATTTAGGGTTGCTGTGAAAGAGTGAACCCGGAGGGTCCAGTTGCATGTGGGGCTGCATAAAGGCTCCCCTGGGGAGTTCACTTGTACCCAAAGCCTTCTTTTGGGGGCACTTCTGGATGGGTGAATGGGGCTTCAAACGCTTTTTCTGTGGCCCGAGTTTTCAGATTTCTGCTAGGCTGGCTAGTGTTATATTTAGGGTTGCTTGTAAACAGCGAACACGGGGGGTCCAGTTGCGTATGGGCCTGCATAAAGGCTCCCCTGGGGAGTTCACTTGTACCCAAAGCCTTCCTTTGGGGGCACTTCTGGATGGGCGAAAGGGGCTTGAAACGCTTTTTCTGTGGCCCGAGTTTTCAGTCTTCTGCCATGCTGGCTAGGGTTATATTTAGGGTTGCTGTAAAGAGCGAACACGGAGGGTCCAGTTGCATGTGGGGCTGCGTAAAGGCTCCCCTGGGGAGTTCAGTTGTACCCAAAGCCTTCCTCTGGGGGCACTTCTGGATGGGCGAATTAGGCTTTTAATGCATTTTCTGGGGCCCGAGTTTTCAGTCGACTGCCAGGCGGGCCAGGGCTATATTTAGGGTTGCTGTGAAAGAGCGAATACGGAGGGTCCAGTTGCATGTGGGGCTGCATAAAGGCTCCCCTGGGGAGTTCACTTGTTCCCAAAGCCTTCCTTTGGGGGCACTTTTGGATGGTCGAATGGGGCTTGTAGCACGTTTTGTGTGGCCCGAGTTTTTAGTCTTCTGCCATGCTGGCTAGGGTTATATTTAGGGTTGCTGTAAACAGTGAACAAGGAGGGTCCAGTTGCATGTGGGGCTGTGTTAAGGCTCCCCTGGGGAGTTCAGTTGTACCCAAAGCCTTCCTCTGGGGGCACTTTTGGATGGGCGAATTAGGCTTTTAACTTATTTTCTCTTGCCCGAGTTTTCAGTCGACTGCCAGGCGGGCCAGGGCTATATTTAGGGTTGCTGTGAAAGAGTGAACCCGGAGGGTCCAGTTGCATGTGGGGCTGCATAAAGGCTCCCCTGGGGAGTTCAGTTGTACCCAAAGCCTTCCTCTGGGGGCACTTTTGGATGGGCGAATTAGGCTTTTAATGCATTTTCTGTGGCCCGAGTTTTCAGTCGCCTGCCAGGCGGGACAGGGCTATATTTAGGGTTGCTGTGAAAGAGCGAATACGGAGGGTCCAGTTGCATGTGGGGCTGCATAAAGGCTCCCCTGGGGTGTTCAGTTGTACCCAAAGCCTTCCTCTGGGGGCACTTTTGGATGGGCGAATTAGGCTTTTAATGCATTTTCTGGGGCCCGAGTTTTCAGTCGACTGCCAGGCGGGCCAGGGCTATATTTAGGGTTGCTGTGAAAGAGCGAATACGGAGGGTCCACTTGCATGTGGGGCTGTGTAAAGGCTCCCCTGGGGAGTCCAGTTGTACCCAAAGCCTTCCTTTGGGGGCACTTTTGGATGGTCCAAGGGGAATCGCAATGCGTTTTCTGAGGCCCGCATTTTCAGTCTTCTCCCATTGTGCCGAGGGCTATATTTAGGCTTGCGGTGAAAGAGCGAATACGGAGGGTCCAGTTGCATGTGGGGCTGATTAAAGGCTCCCCTGGGGAGTTCAGTTGTACCCAAAGCCTTCCTTTGGGGACACTTCTGGATGGGTGAATGGGGCCTGAAACGCATTTTTTGGAGCCCAAGTTTTCAGTCTTCTGCCATGGTGGCTAGGGGTATATTTAGGGTTGCTCGTAAACAGTGAACAAGGAGGGTCCAGTTGCATGTGGGTCTGTGTTAAGGCTCCCCTGGGGAGTTCAGTTGTACCCAAAGCCTTCCTTTGGGGGCATTTCTGGATGGGCGAATTAGGCTTTTAACGTATTTTCTGGGGCCCGAGTTTTCAGTCGACTGCCAGGCGGGCCAGGGATATATTTAGGGTTGCTGTGAAAGAGTGAACCCGGAGGGTCCAGTTGCATGTGGGGCTGCATAAAGGCTCCCCTGGGGAGTTCACTTGTACCCAAAGCCTTCCTTTGGGGGCACTTCTGGATGGGCGAAAGGGGCTTGAAACGCTTTTTCTGTGGCCCGAGTTTTCAGTCTTCTGCCATGCTGGCTAGGGTTATATTTAGGGTTGCTGTAAAGAGCGAACACGGAGGGTCCAGTTGCATGTGGGGCTGCGTAAAGGCTCCCCTGGGGAGTTCAGTTGTACCCAAAGCCTTCCTCTGGGGGCACTTTTGGATGGGCGAATTAGGCTTTTAATGCATGTTCTGGGGCCCGAGTTTTCAGTCGACTGCCAGGCGGGCCAGGGCTATATTTAGGGTTGCTGTGAAAGAGCGAATACGGAAGGTCCAGTTGCATGTGGGGCTGCGTTAAGGCTCCCCTGGGGAGTCCAGTTGTACCCAAAGCCTTCCTTTGGGGGCACTTCTGGATGGTCCAAGGGGAATCGCAATGCGTTTTCTGAGACCCGCATTTTCAGTCTTCTGCCATGGTGGCTAGGGGTATATTTAGGCTTGCGGTGAAAGAGCGAATACGGAGGGTCCAGTTGCATGTGGGGCTGCATAAAGGCTCCCCTGGGGAGTTCACTTGTTCCCAAAGCCTTCCTTTGGGGGCACTTTTGGATGGTCGAATGGGGCTTGTAGCACGTTTTCTGTGGCCCGAGTTTTTAGTCTTCTGCCATGCTGGCTAGGGTTATATTTAGGGTTGCTGTAAACAGTGAACAAGGAGGGTCCAGTTGCATGTGGTGCTGCATAAAGGCTCCCCTGGGGAGTTCAGCTGTACCCAAAGCCTTCCTTTGGGGGCACTTCTGGATGGGTGAATGGGGCTTGAAACGCATTTTCTGGAGCCCAAGTTTTCAGTCTTCTGCCATGGTGGCTAGGGGTATATTTAGGGTTGCTCGTAAACAGTGAACAAGGAGGGTCCAGTTGCATGTGGGGCTGCGTAAAGGCTCCCCTGGGGAGTTCAGTTGTACCCAAAGCCTTCCTCTGGGGGCACTTTTGGATGGGCGAATTAGGCTTTAAATGCATTTTCTGGGGCCCGAGTTTTCAGTCGCCTGCCAGGCGGGACAGGGCTATACTTAGGGTTGCTGTGAAAGAGTGAACCCGGAGGGTCCAGTTGCATGTGGGGCTGCATAAAGGCTCCCCTGGGGAGTTCAGTTGTACCCAAAGCCTTCCTCTGGGGGCACTTTTGGATGGGCGAATTAGGCTTTTAATGCATTTTCTGGGGCCCGAGTTTTCAGTCGACTGCCAGGCGGGCCAGGGCTATATTTAGGGTTGCTGTGAAAGAGCGAATACGGAGGGTCCAGTTGCATGTGGGGCTGTGTAAAGGCTCCCCTGGGGAGTCCAGTTGTACCCAAAGCCTTCCTTTGGGGGCACTTTTGGATGGTCCAAGGGGAATCGCAATGCGTTTTCTGAGGCCCGCATTTTCAGTCTTCTCCCATTGTGCCGAGGGCTATATTTAGGCTTGCGGTGAAAGAGCGAATACGGAGGGTCCAGTTGCATGTGGGGCTGATTAAAGGCTCCCCTGGGGAGTTCAGTTGTACCCAAAGCCTTCCTTTGGGGGCACTTCTGGATGGGTGAATGGGGCTTGAAACGCATTTTCTGGAGCCCAAGTTTTCAGTCTTCTGCCATGGTGGCTAGGGGTATATTTAGGGTTGCTCGTAAACAGTGAACAAGGAGGGTCCAGTTGCATGTGGGGCTGTGTTAAGGCTCCCCTGGGGAGTTCAGTTGTACCCAAAGCCTTCCTTTGGGGGCATTTCTGGATGGGCGAATTAGGCTTTTAACGTATTTTCTGGGGCCCGAGTTTTCAGTCGACTGCCAGGCGGGCCAGGGCTATATTTAGGGTTGCTGTGAAAGAGTGAACCCGGAGGGTCCAGTTGCATGTGGGGCTGCATAAAGGCTCCCCTGGGGAGTTCACTTGTACCCAAAGCCTTCCTTTGGGGGCACTTCTGGATGGGCGAAAGGGGCTTGAAACGCTTTTTCTGTGGCCCGAGTTTTCAGTCTTCTGCCATGCTGGCTAGGGTTATATTTAGGGTTGCTGTAAAGAGCGAACACGGAGGGTCCAGTTGCATGTGGGGCTGCGTAAAGGCTCCCCTGGGGAGTTCAGATGTACCCAAAGCCTTCCTTTGGGGGCACTTTTGGATGGGCGAATGGGGCTCGTAACACATTTTCTGTGGCCCGAGTTTTCAGTCGACTGCCAGGCGTGCTAGGGCTATATTTAGGCTTGCGGTGAAAGAGTGAACCCGGAGGGTCCAGTTGCATGTGGGGCTGCATAAAGGCTCCCCTGGGGAGTTCACTTGTACCCAAAGCCTTCCTTTGGGGGCACTTTTGGATGGGTGAATGGGGCTTGAAACGCTTTTTCTGGAGCCCGAGTTTTCAGTCTTCTGCCATGGTGGTTAGGGGTATATTTAGGGTTGCTCGTAAACAGTGAACAAGGAGGGTCCAGTTGCATGTGGGGCTGCGTAAAGGCTCCCCTGGGGAGTTCAGTTGTACCCAAAGCCTTCCTCTGGGGGCACTTCTGGATAGGCGAATTAGGCTTTTAACGCATTTTCTGGGGCCCGAGTTTTCAGTCGCCTGCCAGGCGGGACAGGGCTATATTTAGGGTTGCTGTGAAAGAGTGAACCCGGAGGGTCCCGTTGCATGTGGGGCTGCATAAAGGCTCCCCTGGGGAGTTCACTTGTACCCAAAGCCTTCTTTTGGGGGCACTTCTGGATGGGTGAATGGGGCTTCAAACGCTTTTTCTGTGGCCCGAGTTTTCAGATTTCTGCTAGGCTGGCTAGTGTTATATTTAGGGTTGCTTGTAAACAGCGAACACGGGGGGTCCAGTTGCGTATGGGCCTGCATAAAGGCTCCCCTGGGGAGTTCACTTGTTCCCAAAGCCTTCCTTTTGGGGGCACTTTTGGATGGTCGAATTGGGCTTGTAGCACGTTTTCTGAGGCCCGAGTTTTTAGTCTTCTGCCATGCTGGCTAGGGTTATATTTAGGGTTGCTGTAAAGAGCGAACACGGAGGGTCCAGTTGCATGTGGGGCTGCGTAAAGGCTCCCCTGGGGAGTTCAGATGTACCCAAAGCCTTCCTTTGGAGGCACTTCTGGATGGGCGAATTAGGCTTTTAACGCATTTTCTGGGGCCCGAGTTTTCAGTCGACTGCCATGCGGGCCAGGGATATATTTAGGGTTGCTGTGAAAGAGCGAATACGGAGGGTCCAGTTGCATGTGGGGCTGCATAAAGGCTCCCCTGGGGAGTTCACTTGTACCCAAAGCCTTCCTTTGGGGGCACTTCTGGATGGGCGAAAGGGGCTTGAAACGCTTTTTCTGTGGCCCGAGTTTTCAGTCTTCTGCCATGCTGGCTAGGGTTATATTTAGGGTTGCTGTAAAGAGCGAACACGGAGGGTCCAGTTGCATGTGGGGCTGATTAAAGGCTCCCCTGGGGAGTTCACTTGTACCCAAAGCCTTCCTCTGGGGGCTCTTTTGGATGGGTGAATGGGGCTTGAAACGCATTTTCTGGAGCCCAAGTTTTCAGTCTTCTGCCATGGTGGCTAGGGGTATATTTAGGGTTGCTCGTAAACAGTGAACAAGGAGGGTCCAGTTGCATGTGGGGCTGCGTAAAGGCTCCCCTGGGGAGTTCAGTTGTACCCAAAGCCTTCCTCTGGGGGCACTTTTGGATGGGCGAATTAGGCTTTAAATGCATTTTCTGTGGCCCGAGTTTTCAGTCGCCTGCCAGGCGGGACAGGGCTATATTTAGGGTTGCTGTGAAAGAGTGAACCCGGAGGGTCCAGTTGCATGTGGGGCTGCATAAAGGCTCCCCTGGGGAGTTCACTTGTACCCAAAGCCTTCTTTTGGGGGCACTTCTGGATGGGTGAATGGGGCTTCAAACGCTTTTTCTGTGGCCCGAGTTTTCAGATTTCTGCTAGGCTGGCTAGTGTTATATTTAGGGTTGCTTGTAAACAGCGAACACGGGGGGTCCAGTTGCGTATGGGCCTGCATAAAGGCTCCCCTGGGGAGTTCACTTGTACCCAAAGCCTTCCTTTGGGGGCACTTCTGGATGGGCGAAAGGGGCTTGAAACGCTTTTTCTGTGGCCCGAGTTTTCAGTCTTCTGCCATGCTGGCTAGGGTTATATTTAGGGTTGCTGTAAAGAGCGAACACGGAGGGTCCAGTTGCATGTGGGGCTGCGTAAAGGCTCCCCTGGGGAGTTCAGTTGTACCCAAAGCCTTCCTCTGGGGGCACTTCTGGATGGGCGAATTAGGCTTTTAATGCATTTTCTGGGGCCCGAGTTTTCAGTCGACTGCCAGGCGGGCCAGGGCTATATTTAGGGTTGCTGTGAAAGAGCGAATACGGAAGGTCCAGTTGCATGTGGGGCTGCGTTAAGGCTCCCCTGGGGAGTCCAGTTGTACCCAAAGCCTTCCTTTGGGGGCACTTCTGGATGGTCCAAGGGGAATCGCAATGCGTTTTCTGAGACCCGCATTTTCAGTCTTCTGCCATGGTGGCTAGGGGTATATTTAGGCTTGCGGTGAAAGAGCGAATACGGAGGGTCCAGTTGCATGTGGGGCTGCATAAAGGCACCCCTGGGGAGTTCACTTGTTCCCAAAGCCTTCCTTTGGGGGCACTTTTGGATGGTCGAATGGGGCTTGTAGCACGTTTTCTGTGGCCCGAGTTTTTAGTCTTCTGCCATGCTGGCTAGGGTTATATTTAGGGTTGCTGTAAACAGTGAACAAGGAGGGTCCAGTTGCATGTGGGGCTGTGTTAAGGCTCCCCTGGGGAGTTCAGTTGTACCCAAAGCCTTCCTCTGGGGGCACTTTTGGATGGGCGAATTAGGCTTTTAACTTATTTTCTCTTGCCCGAGTTTTCAGTCGACTGCCAGGCGGGCCAGGGCTATATTTAGGGTTGCTGTGAAAGAGTGAACCCGGAGGGTCCAGTTGCATGTGGGGCTGCATAAAGGCTCCCCTGGGGAGTTCAGTTGTACCCAAAGCCTTCCTCTGGGGGCACTTTTGGATGGGCGAATTAGGCTTTTAATGCATTTTCTGTGGCCCGAGTTTTCAGTCGCCTGCCAGGCGGGACAGGGCTATATTTAGGGTTGCTGTGAAAGAGCGAATACGGAGGGTCCAGTTGCATGTGGGGCTGCATAAAGGCTCCCCTGGGGTGTTCAGTTGTACCCAAAGCCTTCCTCTGGGGGCACTTTTGGATGGGCGAATTAGGCTTTTAATGCATTTTCTGGGGCCCGAGTTTTCAGTCGACTGCCAGGCGGGCCAGGGCTATATTTAGGGTTGCTGTGAAAGAGCGAATACGGAGGGTCCACTTGCATGTGGGGCTGTGTAAAGGCTCCCCTGGGGAGTCCAGTTGTACCCAAAGCCTTCCTTTGGGGGCACTTTTGGATGGTCCAAGGGGAATCGCAATGCGTTTTCTGAGGCCCGCATTTTCAGTCTTCTCCCATTGTGCCGAGGGCTATATTTAGGCTTGCGGTGAAAGAGCGAATACGGAGGGTCCAGTTGCATGTGGGGCTGATTAAAGGCTCCCCTGGGGAGTTCAGTTGTACCCAAAGCCTTCCTTTGGGGACACTTCTGGATGGGTGAATGGGGCTTGAAACGCATTTTCTGGAGCCCAAGTTTTCAGTCTTCTGCCATGGTGGCTAGGGGTATATTTAGGGTTGCTCGTAAACAGTGAACAAGGAGGGTCCAGTTGCATGTGGGTCTGTGTTAAGGCTCCCCTGGGGAGTTCAGTTGTACCCAAAGCCTTCCTTTGGGGGCATTTCTGGATGGGCGAATTAGGCTTTTAACGTATTTTCTGGGGCCCGAGTTTTCAGTCGACTGCCAGGCGGGCCAGGGATATATTTAGGGTTGCTGTGAAAGAGTGAACCCGGAGGGTCCAGTTGCATGTGGGGCTGCATAAAGGCTCCCCTGGGGAGTTCACTTGTACCCAAAGCCTTCCTTTGGGGGCACTTCTGGATGGGCGAAAGGGGCTTGAAACGCTTTTTCTGTGGCCCGAGTTTTCAGTCTTCTGCCATGCTGGCTAGGGTTATATTTAGGGTTGCTGTAAAGAGCGAACACGGAGGGTCCAGTTGCATGTGGGGCTGCGTAAAGGCTCCCCTGGGGAGTTCAGTTGTACCCAAAGCCTTCCTCTGGGGGCACTTTTGGATGGGCGAATTAGGCTTTTAATGCATGTTCTGGGGCCCGAGTTTTCAGTCGACTGCCAGGCGGGCCAGGGCTATATTTAGGGTTGCTGTGAAAGAGCGAATACGGAAGGTCCAGTTGCATGTGGGGCTGCGTTAAGGCTCCCCTGGGGAGTCCAGTTGTACCCAAAGCCTTCCTTTGGGGGCACTTCTGGATGGTCCAAGGGGAATCGCAATGCGTTTTCTGAGACCCGCATTTTCAGTCTTCTGCCATGGTGGCTAGGGGTATATTTAGGCTTGCGGTGAAAGAGCGAATACGGAGGGTCCAGTTGCATGTGGGGCTGCATAAAGGCTCCCCTGGGGAGTTCACTTGTTCCCAAAGCCTTCCTTTGGGGGCACTTTTGGATGGTCGAATGGGGCTTGTAGCACGTTTTCTGTGGCCCGAGTTTTTAGTCTTCTGCCATGCTGGCTAGGGTTATATTTAGGGTTGCTGTAAACAGTGAACAAGGAGGGTCCAGTTGCATGTGGGGCTGCATAAAGGCTCCCCTGGGGAGTTCACTTGTACCCAAAGCCTTCTTTTGGGGGCACTTCTGGATGGGTGAATGGGGCTTCAAACGCTTTTTCTGTGTCCCGAGTTTTCAGATTTCTGCTAGGCTGGCTAGTGTTATATTTAGGGTTGCTTGTAAACAGCGAACACGGGGGGTCCAGTTGCGTATGGGCCTGCATAAAGGCTCCCCTGGGGAGTTCACTTGTACCCAAAGCCTTCCTTTGGGGGCACTTCTGGATGGGCGAAAGGGGCTTGAAACGCTTTTTCTGTGGCCCGAGTTTTCAGTCTTCTGCCATGCTGGCTGGGTTATATTTAGGGTTGCTGTAAAGAGCGAACACGGAGGGTCCAGTTGCATGTGGGGCTGCGTAAAGGCTCCCCTGGGGAGTTCAGTTGTACCCAAAGCCTTCCTCTGGGGGCTCTTTTGGATGGGCGAATTAGGCTTTTAATGCATTTTCTGGGGCCCGAGTTTTCAGTCGACTGCCAGGCGGGCCAGGGCTATATTTAGGGTTGCTGTGAAAGAGCGAATACGGAAGGTCCAGTTGCATGTGGGGCTGCGTTAAGGCTCCCCTGGGGAGTCCAGTTGTACCCAAAGCCTTCCTTTGGGGGCACTTCTGGATGGTCCAAGGGGAATCGCAATGCGTTTTCTGAGACCCGCATTTTCAGTCTTCTGCCATGGTGGCTAGGGGTATATTTAGGCTTGCGGTGAAAGAGCGAATACGGAGGGTCCAGTTGCATGTGGGGCTGCATAAAGGCTCCCCTGGGGAGTTCACTTGTTCCCAAAGCCTTCCTTTGGGGGCACTTTTGGATGGTCGAATGGGGCTTGTAGCACGTTTTCTGTGGCCCGAGTTTTTAGTCTTCTGTCATGCTGGCTAGGGTTATATTTAGGGTTGCTGTAAACAGTGAACAAGGAGGGTCCAGTTGCATGTGGTGCTGCATAAAGGCTCCCCTGGGGAGTTCAGCTGTACCCAAAGCCTTCCTTTGGGGGCACTTTTGGATGGGTGAATGGGGCTTGAAACGCATTTTCTGGAGCCCAAGTTTTCAGTCTTCTGCCATGGTGGCTAGGGGTATATTTAGGGTTGCTCGTAAACAGTGAACAAGGAGGGTCCAGTTGCATGTGGGGCTGCGTAAAGGCTCCCCTGGGGAGTTCAGTTGTACCCAAAGCCTTCCTCTGGGGGCACTTTTGGATGGGCGAATTAGGCTTTAAATGCATTTTCTGGGGCCCGAGTTTTCAGTCGACTGCCAGGCGGGACAGGGCTATATTTAGGGTTGCTGTGAAAGAGTGAACCCGGAGGGTCCAGTTGCATGTGGGGCTGCATAAAGGCTCCCCTGGGGAGTTCACTTGTACCCAAAGCCTTCCTTTGGGGGCACTTCTGGATGGGTGAATGGGGCTTGAAACGCTTTTTCTGTGGCCCGAGTTTTCAGTTTTCTGCCATGCTGGCTAGTGTTATATTTAGGGTTGCTTGTAAACAGCGAACACGGGGGGTCCAGTTGCGTATGGGCTTGCATAAAGGCTCCCCTGGGGAGTTCAGTTGTACCCAAAGCCTTCCTTTGGGGGCACTTCTGGATGGTCGAATGGGGCTTGTAGCACGTTTTCTGGGGCCCGAGTTTTTAGTCTTCTGCCATGCTGGCTAGGGTTATATTTAGGGTTGTTGTAAAGAGCGAACACGGAGGGTCCAGTTGCATGTGGGGCTGCGTAAAGGCTCCCCTGGGGAGTTCAGCTGTACCCAAAGCCTTCCTTTGGGGGCACTTCTGGATGGTCGAATGGGGCTTGTAGTACGTTTTCTGGGGCCCGAGTTTTTAGTCTTCTGCCATGCTGGCTAGGGTTATATTTAGGGTTGTTGTAAAGAGCGAACACGGAGGGTCCAGTTGCATGTGGGGCTGCGTAAAGGCTCCCCTGGGGAGTTCAGATGTACCCAAAGCCTTCCTTTGGAGGCACTTTTGGATGGGCGAATGGGGCTCGTAACACATTTTCTGTGGCCCTATCTTTCAGTCGACTGCCAGGCGTGCTAGGGTTATATTTAGGCTTGCGGTGAAAGAGTGAACCCGGAGGGTCCAGTTGCATGTGGGGCTGCATAAAGGCTCCCCTGGGGAGTTCAGTTGTACCCAAAGCCTTCCTCTGGGGGCACTTTTGGATGGGCGAATTAGGCTTTTAATGCATTTTCTGTGGCCCGAGTTTTCAGTCGACTGCCAGGCGGGCCAGGGCTATATTTAGGGTTGCTGTGAAAGAGCGAATACGGAGGGTCCACTTGCATGTGGGGCTGTGTAAAGGCTCCCCTGGGGAGTCCAGTTGTACCCAAAGCCTTCCTTTGGGGGCACTTTTGGATGGTCCAAGGGGAATGGCAATGCGTTTCCTGAGACCCGCATTTTCAGTCTTCTCCCATTGTGCCGAGGGCTATATTTAGGCTTGCGGTGAAAGAGCGAATACGGAGGGTCCAGTTGCATGTGGGGCTGATTAAAGGCTCCCCTGGGGAGTTCAGTTGTACCCAAAGCCTTCCTTTGGGGGCACTTCTGGATGGGTGAATGGGGCTTGAAACGCATTTTCTGGAGCCCGAGTTTTCAGTCTTCTGCCATGGTGGCTAGGGGTATATTTAGGGTTGCTCGTAAACAGTGAACAAGGAGGGTCCAGTTGCATGTGGGGCTGTGTTAAGGCTCCCCTGGGGAGTTCAGTTGTACCCAAAGCCTTCCTCTGGGGGCACTTTTGGATGGGCGAATTAGGTTTTTAACGTATTTTCTGGTGCCCGAGTTTTCAGTCGACTGCCAGGCGGGCCAGGGCTATATTTAGGGTTGCTGTGAAAGAGTGAACCCGGAGGGTCCAGTTGCATGTGGGGCTGCATAAAGGCTCCCCTGGGGAGTTCAGTTGTACCCAAAGCCTTCCTCTGGGGGCACTTTTGGATGGGCGAATTAGGCTTTTAATGCATTTTCTGTGGCCCGAGTTTTCAGTCGACTGCCAGGCGGGCCAGGGCTATATTTAGGGTTGCTGTGAAAGAGTGAACCCGGAGGGTCCAGTTGCATGTGGGGCTGCATAAAGGCTCCCCTGGGGAGTTCACTTGTACCCAAAGCCTTCCTTTGGGGGCACTTTTGGATGGGCGAAAGGGGCTTGAAACGCTTTTTCTGTGGCCCGAGTTTTCAGTCTTCTGCCATGCTGGCTAGGGTTATATTTAGGGTTGCTGTAAAGAGCGAACACGGAGGGTCCAGTTGCATGTGGGGCTGCGTAAAGGCTCCCCTGGGGAGTTCAGATGTACCCAAAGCCTTCCTTTGGGGGCACTTTTGGATGGGCGAATGGGGCTCGTAACATATTTTCTGTGGCCCGAGTTTTCAGTCGACTGCCAGGCGTGCTAGGGCTATATTTAGGCTTGCGGTGAAAGAGTGAACCCGGAGGGTCCAGTTGCATGTGGGGCTGCATAAAGGCTCCCCTGGGGAGTTCACTTGTACCCAAAGCCTTCCTTTGGGGGCACTTCTGGATGGGTGAATGGGGCTTGAAACGCTTTTTCTGGAGCCCGAGTTTTCAGTCTTCTGCAATGGTGGTTAGGGGTATATTTAGGGTTGCTCGTAAACAGTGAACAAGGAGGGTCCAGTTGCATGTGGGGCTGCGTAAAGGCTCCCCTGGGGAGTTCAGTTGTACCCAAAGCCTTCCTCTGGGGGCACTTCTGGATGGGCGAATTAGGCTTTTAACGCATTTTCTGGGGCCCGAGTTTTCAGTCGCCTGCCAGGCGGGCGAGGGCTATATTTAGGGTTGCTGTGAAAGAGTGAACCCGGAGGGTCCCGTTGCATGTGGGGCTGCATAAAGGCTCCCCTGGGGAGTTCACTTGTACCCAAAGCCTTCTTTTGGGGGCACTTCTGGATGGGTGAATGGGGCTTCAAACGCTTTTTCTGTGGCCCGAGTTTTCAGATTTCTGCTAGGCTGGCTAGTGTTATATTTAGGGTTGCTTGTAAACAGCGAACACGGGGGGTCCAGTTGCGTATGGGCTTGCATAAAGGCTCCCCTGGGGAGTTCACTTGTTCCCAAAGCCTTCCTTTTGGGGGCACTTTTGGATGGTCGAATGGGGCTTGTAGCACGTTTTCTGAGGCCCGAGTTTTTAGTCTTCTGCCATGCTGGCTAGGGTTATATTTAGGGTTGCTGTAAAGAGCGAACACGGAGGGTCCAGTTGCATGTGGGGCTGCGTAAAGGCTCCCCTGGGGAGTTCAGATGTACCCAAAGCCTTCCTTTGGAGGCACTTCTGGATGGGCGAATTAGGCTTTTAACGCATTTTCTGTGGCCCGAGTTTTCAGTCGACTGCCAGGCGGGCCAGGGCTATATTTAGGGTTGCTGTGAAAGAGCGAATACGGAGGGTCCAGTTGCATGTGGGGCTGCGTTAAGGCTCCCCTGGGGAGTTCAGTTGTACCCAAAGCCTTCCTCTGTGGGCACTTTTGGATGGGCGAATTAGGCTTTTAACGCATTTTCTGGGGCTTGAGTTTTCAGTCGACTGCCATGCGGGCCAGGGATATATTTAGGGTTGCTGTGAAAGAGCGAATACGGAGGGTCCAGTTGCATGTGGGGCTGCATAAAGGCTCCCCTGGGGAGTTCACTTGTACCCAAAGCCTTCCTTTGGGGGCACTTCTGGATGGGCGAAAGGGGCTTGAAACGCTTTTTCTGTGGCCCGAGTTTTCAGTCTTCTGCCATGCTGGCTAGGGTTATATTTAGGGTTGCTGTAAAGAGCGAACACGGAGGGTCCAGTTGCATGTGGGGCTGCGTAAAGGCTCCCCTGGGGAGTTCAGTTGTACCCAAAGCCTTCCTCTGGGGGCTCTTTTGGATGGGCGAATTAGGCTTTTAATGCATTTTCTGGGGCCCGAGTTTTCAGTCGACTGCCAGGCGGGCCAGGGCTATATTTAGGGTTGTTGTGAAAAGCGAATACGGAAGGTCCAGTTGCATGTGGGGCTGCGTTAAGGCTCCCCTGGGGAGTCCAGTTGTACCCAAAGCCTTCCTTTGGGGGCACTTCTGGATGGTCCAAGGGGAATCGCAATGCGTTTTCTGAGACCCGCATTTTCAGTCTTCTGCCATGGTGGCTAGGGGTATATTTAGGCTTGCGGTGAAAGAGCGAATACGGAGGGTCCAGTTGCATGTGGGGCTGCGTAAAGGCTCCCCTGGGGAGTTCAGTTGTACCCAAAGCCTTCCTCTGGGGGCACTTTTGGATGGGCGAATTAGGCTTTAAATGCATTTTCTGGGGCCCGAGTTTTCAGTCGACTGCCAGGCGGGACAGGGCTATATTTAGGGTTGCTGTGAAAGAGTGAACCCGGAGGGTCCAGTTGCATGTGGGGCTGCATAAAGGCTCCCCTGGGGAGTTCAGCTGTACCCAAAGCCTTCCTTTGGGGGCACTTCTGGATGGGTGAATGGGGCTTGAAACGCTTTTTCTGTGGCCCGAGTTTTCAGTTTTCTGCCATGCTGGCTAGTGTTATATTTAGGGTTGCTTGTAAACAGCGAACACGGGGGGTCCAGTTGCGTATGGGCTTGCATAAAGGCTCCCCTGGGGAGTTCACTTGTTCCCAAAGCCTTCCTTTGGGGGCACTTCTGGATGGTCGAATGGGGCTTGTAGCACGTTTTCTGGGGCCCGAGTTTTTAGTCTTCTGCCATGCTGGCTAGGGTTATATTTAGGGTTGCTGTAAAGAGCGAACACAGAGGGTCCAGTTGCATGTGGGGCTGCGTAAAGGCTCCCCTGGGGAGTTCAGATGTACCCAAAGCCTTCCTTTGGAGGCACTTTTGGATGGGCGAATGGGGCTCGTAACACATTTTCTGTGGCCCTATCTTTCAGTCGACTGCCAGGCGTGCTAGGGTTATATTTAGGCTTGCGGTGAAAGAGTGAACCCGGAGGGTCCAGTTGCATGTGGGGCTGCATAAAGGCTCCCCTGGGGAGTTCAGTTGTACCCAAAGCCTTCCTCTGGGGGCTCTTTTGGATGGGCGAATTAGGCTTTTAATGCATTTTCTGTGGCCCGAGTTTTCAGTCGACTGCCAGGCGGGCCAGGGCTATATTTAGGGTTGCTGTGAAAGAGCGAATACGGAGGGTCCAATTGCATGTGGGGCTGTGTAAAGGCTCCCCTGGGGAGTCCAGTTGTACCCAAAGCCTTCCTTTGGGGGCACTTTTGGATGGTCCAAGGGGAATCGCAATGCGTTTTCTGAGACGCGCATTTTCAGTCTTCTCCCATTGTGCCGAGGGCTATATTTAGGCTTGCGGTGAAAGAGCGAATACGGAGGGTCCAGTTGCATGTGGGGCTGATTAAAGGCTCCCCTGGGGAGTTCAGTTGTACCCAAAGCCTTCCTTTGGGGGCACTTCTGGATGGGTGAATGGGGCTTGAAACGCATTTTCTGGAGCCCGAGTTTTCAGTCTTCTGCCATGGTGGCTAGGGGTATATTTAGGGTTGCTCGTAAACAGTGAACAAGGAGGGTCCAGTTGCATGTGGGGCTGTGTTAAGGCTCCCCTGGGGAGTTCAGTTGTACCCAAAGCCTTCCTCTGGGGGCACTTTTGGATGGGCGAATTAGGCTTTTAACGTATTTTCTGGTGCCCGAGTTTTCAGTCGACTGCCAGGCGGGCCAGGGCTATATTTAGGGTTGCTGTGAAAGAGTGAACCCGGAGGGTCCCGTTGCATGTGGGGCTGCATAAAGGCTCCCCTGGGGAGTTCAGTTGTACCCAAAGCCTTCCTCTGGGGGCACTTTTGGATGGGCGAATTAGGCTTTTAATGCATTTTCTGTGGCCCGAGTTTTCAGTCGACTGCCAGGCGGGCCAGGGCTATATTTAGGGTTGCTGTGAAAGAGCGAATACGGAGGGTCCAGTTGCATGTGGGGCTGCATAAAGGCTCCCCTGGGGTGTTCAGTTGTACCCAAAGCCTTCCTCTGGGGGCACTTTTGGATGGGCGAATTAGGCTTTTAATGCATTTTCTGGGGCCCGAGTTTTCAGTCGACTGCCAGGCGGGCCAGGGCTATATTTAGGGTTGCGGTGAAAGAGCGAATACGGAGGGTCCAGTTGCATGTGGGGCTGCGTAAAGGCTCCCCTGGGGAGTTCAGATGTACCCAAAGCCTTCCTTTGGGGGCACTTTTGGATGGGCGAATGGGGCTCGTAACACATTTTCTGTGGCCCGAGTTTTCAGTCGACTGCCAGGCGTGCTAGGGCTATATTTAGGCTTGCGGTGAAAGAGTGAACCCGGAGGGTCCAGTTGCATGTGGGGCTGCATAAAGGCTCCCCTGGGGAGTTCACTTGTACCCAAAGCCTTCCTTTGGGGGCACTTTTGGATGGGCGAATTAGGCTTTAAATGCATTTTCTGGGGCCCGAGTTTTCAGTCGCCTGCCAGGCGGGCCAGGGCTATATTTAGGGTTGCTGTGAAAGAGTGAACCCGGAGGGTCCAGTTGCATGTGGGGCTGCATAAAGGCTCCCCTGGGGAGTTCAGCTGTACCCAAAGCCTTCCTTTGGGGGCACTTCTGGATGGGTGAATGGGGCTTGAAACGCTTTTTCTGTGGCCCGAGTTTTCAGTTTTCTGCCATGCTGGCTAGTGTTATATTTAGGGTTGCTTGTAAACAGCGAACACGGGGGGTCCAGTTGCGTATGGGCTTGCATAAAGGCTCCCCTGGGGAGTTCACTTGTTCCCAAAGCCTTCCTTTGGGGGCACTTCTGGATGGTCGAATGGGGCTTGTAGCACGTTTTCTGGGGCCCGAGTTTTTAGTCTTCTGCCATGCTGGCTAGGGTTATATTTAGGGTTGCTGTAAAGAGCGAACACAGAGGGTCCAGTTGCATGTGGGGCTGCGTAAAGGCTCCCCTGGGGAGTTCAGATGTACCCAAAGCCTTCCTTTGGAGGCACTTTTGGATGGGCGAATGGGGCTCGTAACACATTTTCTGTGGCCCTATCTTTCAGTCGACTGCCAGGCGTGCTAGGGTTATATTTAGGCTTGCGGTGAAAGAGTGAACCCGGAGGGTCCAGTTGCATGTGGGGCTGCATAAAGGCTCCCCTGGGGAGTTCAGTTGTACCCAAAGCCTTCCTCTGGGGGCTCTTTTGGATGGGCGAATTAGGCTTTTAATGCATTTTCTGGGGCCCGAGTTTTCAGTCGACTGCCAGGCGGGCCAGGGCTATATTTAGGGTTGCTGTGAAAGAGCGAATACGGAGGGTCCAATTGCATGTGGGGCTGTGTAAAGGCTCCCCTGGGGAGTCCAGTTGTACCCAAAGCCTTCCTTTGGGGGCACTTTTGGATGGTCCAAGGGGAATCGCAATGCGTTTTCTGAGACCCGCATTTTCAGTCTTCTCCCATTGTGCCGAGGGCTATATTTAGGCTTGCGGTGAAAGAGCGAATACGGAGGGTCCAGTTGCATGTGGGGCTGTGTAAAGGCTCCCCTGGGGAGTTCAGTTGTACCCAAAGCCTTCCTTTGGGGGCACTTCTGGATGGGTGAATGGGGCTTGAAACGCATTTTCTGGAGCCCGAGTTTTCAGTCTTCTGCCATGGTGGCTAGGGGTATATTTAGGGTTGCTCGTAAACAGTGAACAAGGAGGGTCCAGTTGCATGTGGGGCTGTGTTAAGGCTCCCCTGGGGAGTTCAGTTGTACCCAAAGCCTTCCTCTGGGGGCACTTTTGGATGGGCGAATTAGGCTTTTAACGTATTTTCTGGTGCCCGAGTTTTCAGTCGACTGCCAGGCGGGCCAGGGCTATATTTAGGGTTGCTGTGAAAGAGTGAACCCGGAGGGTCCAGTTGCATGTGGGGCTGCATAAAGGCTCCCCTGGGGAGTTCAGTTGTACCCAAAGCCTTCCTCTGGGGGCACTTTTGGATGGGCGAATTAGGCTTTTAATGCATTTTCTGGGGCCCGAGTTTTCAGTCGACTGCCAGGCGGGCCAGGGCTATATTTAGGGTTGCTGTGAAAGAGCGAATACGGAGGGTCCAGTTGCATGTGGGGCTGCATAAAGGCTCCCCTGGGGTGTTCAGTTGTACCCAAAGCCTTCCTCTGGGGGCACTTTTGGATGGGCGAATTAGGCTTTTAATGCATTTTCTGGGGCCCGAGTTTTCAGTCGACTGCCAGGCGGGCCAGGGCTATATTTAGGGTTGCTGTGAAAGAGCGAATACGGAGGTTCCAGTTGCATGTGGGGCTGTGTAAAGGCTCCCCTGGGGAGTCCAGTTGTACCCAAAGCCTTCCTTTGGGGGCACTTTTGGATGGTCCAAGGGGAATCGCAATGCGTTTTCTGAGGCCCGCATTTTCAGTCTTCTCCCATTGTGCCGAGGGCTATATTTAGGCTTGCGGTGAAAGAGCGAATACGGAGGGTCCAGTTGCATGTGGGGCTGATTAAAGGCTCCCCTGGGGAGTTCAGTTGTACCCAAAGCCTTCCTTTGGGGGCACTTCTGGATGGGTGAATGGGGCTTGAAACGCATTTTCTGGAGCCCAAGTTTTCAGTCTTCTGCCATGGTGGCTAGGGGTATATTTAGGGTTGCTCGTAAACAGTGAACAAGGAGGGTCCAGTTGCATGTGGGTCTGTGTTAAGGCTCCCCTGGGGAGTTCAGTTGTACCCAAAGCCTTCCTCTGGGGGCACTTTTGGATGGGCGAATTAGGCTTTTAACGTATTTTCTGGTGCCCGAGTTTTCAGTCGACTGCCTGGCGGGCCAGGGCTATATTTAGGGTTGCTGTGAAAGAGTGAACCCGGAGGGTCCAGTTGCATGTGGGGCTGCATAAAGGCTCCCCTGGGGAGTTCAGTTGTACCCAAAGCCTTCCTCTGGGGGCACTTTTGGATGGGCGAATTAGGCTTTTAATGCATTTTCTGTGGCCCGAGTTTTCAGTCGACTGCCAGGCGGGCCAGGGCTATATTTAGGGTTGCTGTGAAAGAGCGAATACGGAGGGTCCAGTTGCATGTGGGGCTGCATAAAGGCTCCCCTGGGGAGTTCAGTTGTACCCAAAGCCTTCCTCTGGGGGCACTTTTGGATGGGCGAATTAGGCTTTTAATGCATTTTCTGGGGCCCGAGTTTTCAGTCGACTGCCAGGCGGGCCAGGGCTATATTTAGGTTTGCTGTGAAAGAGCGAATACGGAGGGTCCAGTTGCATGTGGGGCTGTGTAAAGGCTCCCCTGGGGAGTCCAGTTGTACCCAAAGCCTTCCTTTGGGGGCACTTTTGGATGGTCCAAGGGGAATCGCAATGCGTTTTCTGAGGCCCGCATTTTCAGTCTTCTCCCATTGTGCCGAGGGCTATATTTAGGCTTGCGGTGAAAGAGCGAATACGGAGGGTCCAGTTGCATGTGGGGCTGATTAAAGGCTCCCCTGGGGAGTTCAGTTGTACCCAAAGCCTTCCTTTGGGGGCACTTCTGGATGGGTGAATGGGGCTTGAAACGCATTTTCTGGAGCCCAAGTTTTCAGTCTTCTGCCATGGTGGCTAGGGGTATATTTAGGGTTGTTCGTAAACAGTGAACAAGGAGGGTCCAGTTGCATGTGGGGCTGCGTAAAGGCTCCCCTGGGGAGTTCAGTTGTACCCAAAGCCTTCCTCTGGGGGCACTTTTGGATGGGCGAATTAGGCTTTAAATGCATTTTCTGGGGCCCGAGTTTTCAGTCGACTGCCAGGCGGGACAGGGCTATATTTAGGGTTGCTGTGAAAGAGTGAACCCGGAGGGTCCAGTTGCATGTGGGGCTGCATAAAGGCTCCCCTGGGGAGTTCACTTGTACCCAAAGCCTTCCTTTGGGGGCACTTCTGGATGGGTGAATGGGGCTTGAAACGCTTTTTCTGTGGCCCGAGTTTTCAGTTTTCTGCCATGCTGGCTAGTGTTATATTTAGGGTTGCTTGTAAACAGCGAACACGGGGGGTCCAGTTGCGTATGGGCTTGCATAAAGGCTCCCCTGGGGAGTTCACTTGTTCCCAACGCCTTCCTTTGGGGGCACTTCTGGATGGTCGAATGGGGCTTGTAGCACGTTTTCTGGGGCCCGAGTTTTTAGTCTTCTGCCATGCTGGCTAGGGTTATATTTAGGGTTGCTGTAAAGAGCGAACACGGAGGGTCCAGTTGCATGTGGGGCTGCGTAAGGGCTCCCCTGGGGAGTTCAGATGTACCCAAAGCCTTCCTTTGGAGGCACTTTTGGATGGGCGAATGTGGCTCGTAACACATTTTCTGTGGCCCTACCTTTCAGTCGACTGCCAGGCGTGCTAGGGTTATATTTAGGCTTGCGGTGAAAGAGTGAACCCGGAGGGTCCAGTTGCATGTGGGGCTGCATAAAGGCTCCCCTGGGGAGTTCAGTTGTACCCAAAGCCTTCCTTTGGGGGCACTTTTGGATGGGCGAATTAGGCTTTTAATGCATTTTCTGTGGCCCGAGTTTTCAGTCGACTGCCAGGCGGGCCAGGGCTATATTTAGGGTTGCTGTGAAAGAGCGAATACGGAGGGTCCAATTGCATGTGGGGCTGTGTAAAGGCTCCCCTGGGGAGTCCAGTTGTACCCAAAGCCTTCCTTTGGGGGCACTTTTGGATGGTCCAAGGGGAATCGCAATGCGTTTTCTGAGGCCCGCATTTTCAGTCTTCTCCCATTGTGCCGAGGGCTATATTTAGGCTTGCGGTGAAAGAGCGAATACGGAGGGTCCAGTTGCATGTGGGGCTGATTAAAGGCTCCCCTGGGGAGTTCAGTTGTACCCAAAGCCTTCCTTTGGGGGCACTTCTGGATGGGTGAATGGGGCTTGAAACGCATTTTCTGGAGCCCGAGTTTTCAGTCTTCTGTCATGGTGGCTAGGGGTATATTTAGGGTTGCTCGTAAACAGTGAACAAGGAGGGTCCAGTTGCATGTGGGGCTGTGTTAAGGCTCCCCTGGGGAGTTCAGTTGTACCCAAAGCCTTCCTCTGGGGGCACTTTTGGATGGGCGAATTAGGCTTTTAACGTATTTTCTGGTGCCCGAGTTTTCAGTCGACTGCCAGGCGGGCCAGGGCTATATTTAGGGTTGCTGTGAAAGAGTGAACCCGGAGGGTCCAGTTGCATGTGGGGCTGCATAAAGGCTCCCCTGGGGAGTTCAGTTGTACCCAAAGCCTTCCTCTGGGGGCACTTTTGGATGGGCGAATTAGGCTTTTAATGCATTTTCTGTGGCCCGAGTTTTCAGTCGACTGCCAGGCGGGCCAGGGCTATATTTAGGGTTGCTGTGAAAGAGCGAATACGGAGGGTCCAGTTGCATGTGGGGCTGCATAAAGGCTCCCCTGGGGTGTTCAGTTGTACCCAAAGCCTTCCTCTGGGGGCACTTTTGGATGGGCGAATTAGGCTTTTAATGCATTTTCTGTGGCCCGAGTTTTCAGTCGACTGCCAGGCGGGCCAGGGCTATATTTAGGGTTGCTGTGAAAGAGCGAATACGGAGGGTCCAGTTGCATGTGGGGCTGTGTAAAGGCTCCCCTGGGGAGTCCAGTTGTACCCAAAGCCTTCCTTTGGGGGCACTTTTGGATGGTCCAAGGGGAATCGCAATGCGTTTTCTGAGGCCCGCATTTTCAGTCTTCTCCCATTGTGCCGAGGGCTATATTTAGGCTTGCGGTGAAAGAGCGAATACGGAGGGTCCAGTTGCATGTGGGGCTGATTAAAGGCTCCCCTGGGGAGTTCAGTTGTACCCAAAGCCTTCCTTTGGGGGCACTTTTGGATGGTCGAATGGGGCTTGTAGCACGTTTTCTGTGGCCCGAGTTTTTAGTCTTCTGCCATGCTGGCTAGGGTTATATTTAGGGTTGCTGTAAAGTGTGAACACGGAGGGTCCAGTTGCATGTGGGGCTGCGTAAAGGCTCCCCTGGGGAGTTCAGCTGTACCCAAAGCCTTCCTTTGGGGGCACTTTTGGATGGGCGAATGGGGCTCGTAACACATTTTCTGTGGCTCGAGTTTTCAGTCGACTGCCAGGCGTGCTAGGGCTATATTTAGGCTTGCGGTGAAAGAGTGAACCCGGAGGGTCCAGTTGCATGTGGGGCTGATTAAAGGCTCCCCTGGGGAGTTCACTTGTACCCAAAGCCTTCCTTTGGGGGCACTTCTGGATGGGTGAATGGGGCTTGAAACGCTTTTTCTGGAGCCCGAGTTTTCAGTCTTCTGCCATGGTGGTTAGGGGTATATTTAGGGTTGCTCGTAAACAGTGAACAAGGAGGGTCCAGTTGCATGTGGGGCTGCGTAAAGGCTCCCCTGGGGAGTTCAGTTGTACCCAAAGCCTTCCTCTGGGGGCACTTTTGGATGGGCGAATTAGTCTTTTAACTGTTTTTCTGTGGCCCGAGTTTTCAGTCGACTGCCAGGCGGGCCAGGGCTATATTTAGGGTTGCTGTGAAAGAGTGAACCCGGAGGGTCCAGTTGCATGTGGGGCTGCATAAAGGCTCCCCTGGGGAGTTCACTTGTACCCAAAGCCTTCCTTTGGGGGCACTTCTGGATGGGTGAATGGGGCTTGAAACGCTTTTTCTGTGGCCCGAGTTTTCAGTTTTCTGCCATGCTGGCTAGTGTTATATTTAGGGTTGCTTGTAAACAGTGAACACGGGGGGTCCAGTTGCGTAGGGGCCTGCATAAAGGCTCCCCTGGGGAGTTCAGATGTACCCAAAGCCTTCCTTTGGGGGCACTTTTGGATGGGCGAATGGGGCTTGTAGCACGTTTTCTGTGGCCCGATTTTTCAGTCTTCTGCCATGCTGGCTAGGGTTATATTTAGGGTTGCTGTAAAGAGCGAACACGGAGGGTCCAGTTGCATGTGGGGCTGCGTTAAGGGTCCCCTGGGGAGTTCAGATGTACCCAAAGCCTTCTTTGGGGGCACTTTTGGATGGGCGAATGGGGCTCGTAACACATTTTCTGTGGCCCCAGCTTTCAGTCGACTGCCAGGCGTGCTAGGGCTATATTTAGGCTTGCGGTGAAAGAGTGAACCCGGAGGGTCCAGTTGCATGTGGGGCTGCATAAAGGCTCCCCTGGGGAGTTCACTTGTACCCAAAGCCTTCCTCTGGGGGCACTTTTGGATGGGTGAATGGGGCTTGAAACGCATTTTCTGGAGCCCGAGTTCTCAGTCTTCTGCCATGGTGGCTAGGGGTATATTTAGGGTTGCTGTGAAAGAGTGAACCCGGAGGGTCCAGTTGCATGTGGGGCTGCATAAAGGCTCCCCTGGGGAGTTCACTTGTACCCAAAGCCTTCCTTTGGGGGCACTTTTGGTTGGCGAAAGTGGCTTGAAACGCTTTTTCTGTGGCCCGAGTTTTCAGTTTTAAGCTAGGCTGGCTAGGGTTATATTTAGGGTTGCTTGTAAATAGCGAACACGGGGGGTCCAGTTGCGTATGGGCCTGCATAAAGGCTCCCCTGGGGAGTTCACTTGTTCCCAAAGCCTTCCTTTGGGGGCACTTTTGGATGGTCGAATGTGGCTTGTAGCACGTTTTCTGGGGCCCGAGTTTTTAGTCTTCTGCCATGCTGGCTAGGGTTATATTTAGGGTTGCTGTAAAGAGCGAACACAGAGGGTCCAGTTGCATGTGGGGCTGCGTTAAGGGTCCCCTGGGGAGTTCAGATGTACCCAAAGCCTTCTTTGGGGGCACTTTTGGATGGGCGAATTAGGCTTTTAATGCATTTTCTGGGGCCCGAGTTTTCAGTCGACTGCCAGGCGGGCCAGGGCTATATTTAGGGTTGCTGTGAAAGAGCGAATACGGAGGGTCCAGTTGCATGTGGGGCTGTGTAAAGGCTCCCCTGGTGAGTCCAGTTGTACCCAAAGCCTTCCTTTGGGGGCACTTTTGCATGGTCCAAGGGGAATCGCAATGCGTTTTCTGAGGCCCGCATTTTCAGTCTTCTCCCATTGTGCCGAGGGCTATATTTAGGCTTGCGGTGAAAGAGCGAATACGGAGGGTCCAGTTGCATGTGGGGCTGATTAAAGGCTCCCCTGGGGAGTTCAGTTGTACCCAAAGCCTTCCTTTGGGGGCACTTCTGGATGGGTGAATGGGGCTTGAAACGCATTTTCTGGAGCCCAAGTTTTCAGTCTTCTGCCATGGTGGCTAGGGGTATATTTAGGGTTGTTCGTAAACAGTGAACAAGGAGGGTCCAGTTGCATGTGGGTCTGTGTTAAGGCTCCCCTGGGGAGTTCAGTTGTACCCAAAGCCTTCCTTTGGGGGCATTTCTGGATGGGCGAATTAGGCTTTTAACGTATTTTCTGGGGCCCGAGCTTTCAGTCGACTGCCAGGCGGGCCAGGGCTATATTTAGGGTTGCTGTGAAAGAGTGAACCCGGAGGGTCCAGTTGCATGTGGGGCTGCATAAAGGCTCCCCTGGGGAGTTCACTTGTACCCAAAGCCTTCCTTTGGGGGCACTTTTGGATGGGCGAAAGGGGCTTGAAACGCTTTTTCTGTGGCCCGAGTTTTCAGTCTTCTGCCATGCTGGCTAGGGTTATATTTAGGGTTGCTGTAAAGAGCGAACACGGAGGGTCCAGTTGCATGTGGGGCTGCGTAAAGGCTCCCCTGGGGAGTTCAGATGTACCCAAAGCCTTCCTTTGGGGGCACTTTTGGATGGGCTTATGGGGCTCGTAACACATTTTCTGTGGCCCGAGTTTTCAGTCGACTGCCAGGCGTGCTAGGGCTATATTTAGGCTTGCGGTGAAAGAGTGAACCCGGAGGGTCCAGTTGCATGTGGGGCTGCATAAAGGCTCCCCTGGGGAGTTCACTTGTACCCAAAGCCTTCCTTTGGGGGCACTTCTGGATGGGTGAATGGGGCTTGAAACGCTTTTTCTGGAGCCCGAGTTTTCAGTCTTCTGCCATGGTGGTTAGGGGTATATTTAGGGTTGCTCGTAAACAGTGAACAAGGAGGGTCCAGTTGCATGTGGGGCTGCGTAAAGGCTCCCCTGGGGAGTTCAGTTGTACCCAAAGCCTTCCTTTGGGGGCACTTTTGGATGGGCGAATTAGTCTTTTAACTGTTTTTCTGTGGCCCGAGTTTTCAGTCGACTGCCAGGCGGGCCAGGGCTATATTTAGGGTTGCTGTGAAAGAGTGAACCCAGAGGGTCCAGTTGCATGTGGGGCTGCATAAAGGCTCCCCTGGGGAGTTCACTTGTACCCAAAGCCTTCCTTTGGGGGCACTTCTGGATGGGTGAATGGGGCTTGAAACGCTTTTTTTGTGGCCCGAGTTTTCAGTTTTCTGCCATGCTGGCTAGTGTTATATTTAGGGTTGCTTGTAAACAGTGAACAAGGAGGGTCCAGTTGCATGTGGGGCTGCATAAAGGCTCCCCTGGGGATTTCACTTGTACCCAAAGCCTTCCTTTGGGGGCACTTTTGGTTGGCGAAAGTGGCTTGAAACGCTTTTTCTGTGGCCCGAGTTTTCAGTCTTCTGCCATGCTGGCTAGGGTTATATTTAGGGTTGCTGTAAAGAGCGAACACCGAGGGTCCAGTTGCATGTGGGGCTGCATAAAGGCTCCCCTGGGGAGTTCAGTTGTACCCAAAGCCTTCCTTTGGGGGCACTTTTGGATGGGCGAATGGGGCTCGTAACACATTTTCTGTGGCCCGAGCTTTCAGTCGACTGCCAGGCGTGCTAGGGCTATATTTAGGCTTGCGGTGAAAGAGTGAACCCGGAGGGTCCAGTTGCATGTGGGGCTGCATAAAGGCTCCCCTGGGGAGTTCACTTGTACCCAAAGCCTTCCTTTGGGGGCACTTCTGGATGGGTGAATGGGGCTTGAAACGCATTTTCTGGAGCCCGAGTTGTCAGTCTTCTGCCATGGTGGCGAGGGGTATATTTAGGGTTGCTCGTAAACAGTGAACAAGGAGGGTCCAGTTGCATGTGGGGCTGCGTTAAGGCTCCCCTGGGGAGTTCAGTTGTACCCAAAGCCTTCCTCTGGGGGCTCTTTTGGATGGGCGAATTAGGCTTTTAACAGTTTTTCCGTGGCCCGAGTTTTCAGTTGACTGCCAGGCGGGCCAGGGCTATATTTAGGGTTGCTGTGAAAGAGCGAATACGGAGGGTCCAGTTGCATGTGGGGCTGCGTTAAGGCTCCCCTGGGGAGTCCAGTTGTACCCAAAGCCTTCCTTTGGGGGCACGTTTGGATGGTCCAAGGGGAATCGCAATGCGTTTTCTGAGGCCCGCTTTTTCAGTCTTCTCCCATGGCGCCGAGGGCTATATTTAGTGTTGCTGTGAAAGAGTGAACCCGGAGGGTCCCGTTGCATGTGGGGCTGCATAAAGGCTCCCCTGGGGAGTTCAGTTGTACCCAAAGCCTTCCTTTGGGGACACTTCTGAATGGGTAAATGGGGCTTGAAACGCATTTTCTGGAGCCCGAGTTTTCAGTCTTCTGCCATGGTGGCTAGGGGTATATTTAGGGTTGCTTGTAAACCGTGAACAAGGAGGGTCCAGTTGCATGTGGGGCTGCATAAAGGCTCCCCTGGGGAGTTCAGTTGTACCCAAAGCCTTCCTTTGGGGGCACTTTTGGATGGGTGAATGGGGCTTGAAACGCCTTTTCTGGAGCCCGAGTTTTCAGTCTTCTGCCATGCTGGCTAGGGTTATATTTAGGGTTGCTGTAAAGAGGGAACACGGAGGGTCCAGTTGCATGTGGGGCTGCGTAAAGGCTCCCCTGGGGAGTTCAGATGTACCCAAAGCCTTCCTTTGGGGGCACTTTTGGATGGGCGAAAGGGGCTCGTAACACATTTTCTGTGGCCCGAGCTTTCAGTCGACAGCCAGGCGTGCTAGGGCTATATTTAGGCTTGCGGTGAAAGAGTGAACCCGGAGGGTCCAGTTGCATGTGGGGCTGCGTAAAGGCTCCCCTGGGGAGTTCAGTTGTACCCAAAGCCTTCCTCTGGGGGCACTTTTGGATGGGCGAATTAGGCTTTTAATGCATTTTCTGTGGCCCGAGTTTTCAGTCGACTGCCAGGCGGGCCAGGGCTATATTTAGGGTTGCTGTGAAAGAGCGAATACGGAGGGTCCAGTTGCATGTGGGGCTGCATAAAGGCTCCCCTGGGGAGTTCAGTTGTACCCAAAGCCTTCCTTTGGGGGCACTTCTGGATGGGCGAATGGGGCTTGTAGCACGTTTTCTGGGGCCCGAGTTTTTAGTCTTCTGCCATGCTGGCTAGGGTTATATTTAGGGTTGCTGTAAAGAGCGAACACAGAGGGTCCAGTTGCATGTGGGGCTGCGTAAAGGCTCCCCTGGGGAGTTCAGATGTACCCAAAGCCTTCCTTTGGGGGCACTTTTGGATGGGCGAATGGGGCTCGTAACACATTTTCTGTGGCCCGAGCTTTCAGTCGACTGCCAGGCGTGCTAGGGTTATATTTAGGCTTGCGGTGAAAGATTGAACCCGGAGGGTCCAGTTGCATGTGGGGCTGCATAAAGGCTCCCCTGGGGAGTTCAGTTGTACCCAAAGCCTTCCTCTGGGGGCAGTTTTGGATGGGCGAATTAGGCTTTTAATGCATTTTCTGGGGCCCGAGTTTTCAGTCGACTGCCAGGCGGGCCAGGGCTATATTTAGGGTTGCTGTGAAAGAGCGAATACGGAGGGTCCAGTTGCATGTGGGGCTGTGTAAAGGCTCCGCTGGGGAGTCCAGTTGTACCCAAAGCCTTCCTCTGGGGGCACTTTTGCATGGTCCAAGGGGAATCGCAATGCGTTTTCTGAGGCCCGCATTTTCAGTCTTCTCCCATTGTGCCGAGGGCTATATTAAGGCTTGCGGTGAAAGAGCGAATACGGAGGGTCCAGTTGCATGTGGGGCTGATTAAAGGCTCCCCTGGGGAGTTCAGTTGTACCCAAAGCCTTCCTTTGGGGGCACTTCTGGATGGGTGAATGGGGCTTGAAACGCATTTTCTGGAGCCCGAGTTTTCAGTCTTCTGCCATGGTGGCTAGGGGTATATTTAGGGTTGCTCGTAAACAGTGAACAAGGAGGGTCCAGTTGCATGTGGGGCTGTGTTAAGGCTCCCCTGGGGAGTTCAGTTGTACCCAAAGCCTTCCTCTGGGGGCACTTTTGGATGGGCGAATTAGGCTTTTAATGCATTTTCTGGGGCCCGAGTTTTCAGTCGACTGCCAGGCGGGCCAGGGCTATATTTAGGGTTGCTGTGAAAGAGTGAACCCGGAGGGTCCAGTTGCATGTGGGGCTGCATAAAGGCTCCCCTGGGGAGTTCAGTTGTACCCAAAGCCTTCCTCTGGGGGCACTTTTGGATGGGCGAATTAGGCTTTTAATGCATTTTCTGGGGCCCGAGTTTTCAGTCGACTGCCAGGCGGGCCAGGGCTATATTTAGGGTTGCTGTGAAAGAGCGAACACGGAGGGTCCAGTTGCATGTGGGGCTGTGTAAAGGCTCCCCTGGGGAGTCCAGTTGTACCCAAAGCCTTCCTTTGGGGGCACTTTTGGATGGTCCAAGGGGAATCGCAATGCGTTTTCTGAGGCCCGCATTTTCAGTCTTCTCCCATTGCGCCGAGGGCTATATTTAGGCTTGCGGTGAAAGAGCGAATACGGAGGGTCCAGTTGCATGTGGGGCTGCATAAAGGCTCCCCTGGGGAGTTCACTTGTACCCAAAGCCTTCCTTTGGGGGCACTTCTGGATGGGTGAATGGGGCTTGAAACGCTTTTTCTGTGGCCCGAGTTTTCAGTTTTCTGCCATGCTGGCTAGTGTTATATTTAGGGTTGCTTGTAAACAGTGAACACGGGGGGTCCAGTTGCGTATGGGCCTGCATAAAAGCTCCCCTGGGGAGTTCACTTGTACCCAAAGCCTTCCTTTGGGGGCACTTTTGGATGGGTGAATGGGGCTTGTAGCACGTTTTCTGTGGCCCGATTTTTCAGTCTTCTGCCATGCTGGCTAGGGTTATATTTAGGGTTGCTGTAAAGAGCGAACACGGAGGGTCCAGTTGCATGTGGGGCTGCGTTAAGGGTCCCCTGGGGAGTTCACTTGTACCCAAAGCCTTCCTTTGGGGGCACTTTTGGTTGGCGAAAGTGGCTTGAAACGCTTTTTCTGTGGCCCGAGTTTTCAGTCTTCTGCCATGCTGGCTAGGGTTATATTTAGGGTTGCTGTAAAGAGCGAACACCGAGGGTCCAGTTGCATGTGGGGCTGCGTTAAGGCTCCCCTGGGGAGTTCAGATGTACTCAAAGCCTTCCTTTGGGGGCACTTTTGGATGGGCGAATGGGGCTCATAACACATTTTCTGTGGCCCGAGCTTTCAGTCGACTGCCAGGCGTGCTAGGGCTATATTTAGGCTTGCGGTGAAAGAGTGAACCCGGAGGGTCCAGTTGCATGTGGGGCTGCATAAAGGCTCCCCTGGGGAGTTCACTTGTACCCAAAGCCTTCCTTTGGGGGCATTTCTGGATGGGCGAATGGGGCTTGAAACGCATTTTCTGGAGCCCGAGTTGTCAGTCTTCTGCCATGGTGGCGAGGGTTATATTTAGGGTTGCTCGTAAACAGTGAACCCGGATGGTCCAGTTGCATGTGGTGCTGCGTTAAGGCTCCCCTGGGGAGTTCAGATGTACCCAAAGCCTTCCTTTGGGGGCACTTTTCGATGGGCGAAAGGGGCTCGTAACACATTTTCTGTGGCCCGAGCTTTCAGTCGACTGCCAGGCGTGCTAGGGCTATATTTAGGCTTGCGGTGAAAGAGTGAACCCGGAGGGTCCAGTTGCATGTGGGGCTGCGTAAAGGCTCCCCTGGGGAGTTCAGTTGTACCCAAAGCCT
>NW_027076112.1:0-57788 GCF_963932015.1 Anas acuta
CCCCTAAACCCAAAAGGAACCCCCCAAACCCAAAAGAATCCCCCCCAATCCCAAAAGGATCCCCTGATCCCAAAAGGGTCCCCGGCCCTAAAAGGGTCCCCCCCAGCCCCAAAATCCCCCCGATCCCAAAAGGAACCCCCAGAACCCAAAGAATCCCCCCAAATACCCCCAATCCTAAAAGGATCCCCCTGATCCTAAAAGGGTCCCCCCCAGTCCCAAAATCCCCCCGATCCCAAAAGGAACCCCGGAATTCCCCCCGATCCCTAAAGGATCCCCCAGAACCCAAAAGGGTCCCCCCAAATCCCCCCGATCCCAAAAGGATCCCCCAGAACCCAAAAGGGTCCCCCCAAATCCCCACAATCCCAAAAGGATCCCCCAAACCCCAAAAGGGGCGCCCCTAGCCCCAAAATTCCCCCAATCCCAAAAGGAACCCTGCAAATCCCCCGATCCCAAAAGGATCCCCCGAACCTAAAAGAATCCCCCCAATCCCAAAAAGGTTTCCCTGACCCCAAAAGGGGCCCCCAACCCCAAAGGGGCCCCCCAACCCTAAAAGGGCCCCCCCAGCCCCAAAATCCCCCCAATCCCAAAAGGAACACCCAGAACCCAAAAGAATCCCCCCGAATCCCCCCAATCCCAAAAGGATCCCCCTGATCCCAAAAGGATCCCCCCAGCCCCAAAAGGATCCCCCCAGCCCCAAAAGGATTCCCCCCCGGCCTCCAAATCCCCCCAATCCCAAAAGGGCTCCCCCAGCCCCAAAATCCCCCCGAACCCAAAAGGATCCCCCGGCCCCAAAAATAGCACCCCAAATCCCCCAATCCTCCCCATTACCCCAAAAAACCCCTCACCATTTCCCCCTAACTCCCCCCCAAAATCTTGGGACCCCCCCCAGAATTTTTGGGGACCCCCCCCCCCGGGATTTTGGACCCCCCAAAAAAAATTTACCGCCCCCCCCTCCCCCAGGAGCCTGGGCGTTGCACTTCTCCAAGGTGCGCTCGCTGACGCTGGACTCGTGGGAACCCGAACTGGTGAAGGTAACTGGGGAGCACTGGGAGGGGACTGGGGGGGGGTCCGGGGGGGGGGTCACCCGTGACACCCATGGGTGCCCCCCCCCCAAAAAAAAAGCTGATGTGCGAGCTGGGGAACCGGGCGCTCAACCGCATCTACGAGGCGCGCGTGGACGAGATGGGGGTCAAGAGACCCCAACCCGGCTGCTCCCGGTGAGACCCCCCCCCGGCACCCCCAAATTTTGGGGGGGCTCCGAGCACCCCCCCTTGTAGCCCCCCCAAACCCTAAGACCCCCCCCTTGCACCCCTAAATTGAGGGGGGGCTCTGATTCCATCCCTTATCCCCACCGGTCCCTAAGACCCCCCCCCGGCACCCCCAAATTGAGGGGGGGCTTCGATCTCCCCCCAGACCCCCCCGAAACCCCCAAATTTTGGGGGGGGGCTCCGAGCACCCCCCCCATACACCCCCCAGAACCCAAGACACCCCCTGACACCCCTAAATTTGGGGGGGGGCTCCAGTCCCACCCCCTATCCCCACCAGACCCCAAGACCCCCCCCGGCACCCCCAAATTTTGGGGGGGGGCTCCGAGCACCCCCCCCAGAACCCCCCCAAATCCCTCAAAGACCCCCAAGCACCCCCCAGGACCCCCCCAGGACCCCTGCAGTCCCCCCAAACCCCCTCCAAACCCCCCCAGCCCCTTCCCAGCCCCCTCCCAGCCACTCAGGACCCCCCCAGAACCCCCCCAAACCCCTCAAAGACCCTCCAAGCCCCCCCCAGGACCCCCCCAGCCTCCCCAAGACCCCTTCAGGACCCCCCCAGGACCCCCCCAAATACCCCAAAGACCCCCCCAAGCCCCCCCCGGTCCCTGCCAGCCCCCTCCCAGCCCCCCCAAGACCCCCCAGGACCCCTCCAGGACCCCTGCAGTCCCCCAAACCCCCTAAACCCCCCAAGACCCCCCCAGTCCCCCCAGGACCCCCCCCAGCCCCCTCCCAGCCCCCCCAGCCCCCCCCAAGCCCCCCCAGGAACCCCCAACCCCCCCAGAACCCCCCCAGGACCCCCCCCAGCCCCCTCCCAGCCCCCCCAGCCCCCCCAAAGACCCCCCCAGAACCCCCCCAGCCCCTCCCAGCCCCCCCCAAGCCCCCCCTAAATCCCCCCAAGACCCCCCCAGGACCCCCCGGACCCCCCAGGACCCCCCCAAATCCCTCAAAGACCCCCCCAAGACCTCCCAACCCCCCCCCAGCCCCCCCCAAGCCCCCCCCAAGCCCCCCCCAAACACCCCCAAGCCCCCCCCAGGACCCCCCTAGCCCCCTCCCAGCCCCCCCAAACACCCCCAGGACCCCCCCCAGTCCCCCAGGACCCCCCAGGACCCCCCCAAATCCCTCAAAGACCCCCCCCCAGCCCCCCCCCCAGCACCCCCAAGACCCCCCCAAGCCCCCCCAGGACCCCCCCCCGTGCCCCCCCAGGGAGCAGCGTGAGGACTGGATCCGCGCCAAATACGTGGAGAAGAAATTTGTCACCCGCCTGCCGGGGGGAGGGGGGGGCGCCAAGCCCCGCCCCCCGCGCACAGGCCCCGCCCCCCGAGGAAGCCCCGCCCACCGCAGAGACCAGGGTGAGGGGGCGGGGCCGAGCGGGGAGGGGGCGGGGCTTATGGTGGGGGCGTGGCTTAGGGTAGGGGCGGGGCTTAGGGTGGGCGGGGCTTGAGGGAGGAGGGCTTACAAAGGGGCGGGGTTTACCAAGGGGGGGGCTAACTGGGGGCGGGGCTTAAGGTGGGCGGGGTTTATAATAGGTTGGTCTTAGCCAGGGGGCGGGGCTTATGGGGGCGGGGCTTATAAGGGGGCGGGGCTTAATATGAATGGAGCTTAAGAGGGGTGGGCTACGGTGGGCGTGGCTTATCCAAGGGGCGGGGTTTGGTGAAAGGGGCGGGGCTTATCCTTAAGGGGCGGTGCTTCTGGTGGGAGGGGCGGGGTTTATGCTGAAGGGGCGTGGTTTGGGATGGAGAGGCGGGGCTTAGCGATAAGGGGCGGGGCTTCCCGGGTGGGCGTGGCCTCCAAACCAGGTGGGCGGGCTTCCAGGGTGGGCGGAGCCTCCAAGCCCCCTTTTCTCAATGGGTGAGCTCAGCTGGGGTGGGCGTGGCTTGCGGCGGGTGGGCGTGGCCTGGGGCGCTGTGGGCGTGTCCTAACCCCTTCCCCGCCCCCTTCCCCAGAGCCCGGCGAGGCCGAGGGCCCCCCCAACCTGCACCCCGGGGCGCTGCTGTACTGGGCGGCCCAGCACCGCCGCCTGCCCACCATGGCCGATGCCCTGGCCCACGGCGCCGACCCCGGCTGGGTCAACACGGCCGAGGAGAACCGCACGCCCCTGCTGCAGGCCGTGGCCGCGGTAAGGGGGGGACACCCCCATAGAGGGTGCTGGGGGCACCCCTAAATTTGTAACCCCCCTTCCCCCTTCCTAAAAATCCCTTTAGAACTCCCTGCTGGCCTGCGAGTTCCTGCTGCAGAACGGAGCCAGCGTCAACCAGAGCGACAGCCGCGGGCGGGGGCCGCTGCACCACGCCACCATGCTGGGCCATACTGGGTGAGTCCCAGTAAGGGACTGGGAGGGGAACTGGGGGGGGGTTTCCAAGGGGGTGCTGCTCAGTGTCCCTATTGAATGAATGGTGGCGGTGCCCACCCCTAGCGTGGCCGGGTGGGAAGCTAAGCAGGGGCTGCCCCGTTCAGCTCCTGGATGGGTGACCCGTCGTTCAGCTCCATTTAATGAATGGAGGCGGTGCCCACCCCTAATGGGGCTGACTGCGAAGCTAAGCAGGGGCTGCCATGTTCAGCTCTTGGATGGGTGACCCGTCATTCAGCTCCATTTAATGAATGGAGGCGGTGCCCACCCCTAATGGGGCTGGCTGCGAAGCTAAGCAGGAGTGGCCCTGTTCAGGTCTTGGATGGGTGACCTGGCGTTCAGCTCCATTTAATGAATGGAGGCGGCCCCCACCCCTAATGGGGCTGACTGGTTAAGCTAAGCAGGGGCTGCCATGTTCAGCTCCTGGATGGGTGACCCGTCGTTCAGCTCCATTTAATGAATGGGAGGCGGCGCCCACCCTAACACGGTCACTTGGGAAGCTAAGCAGGGGCTGCCCCGTTCAGGTCTTGGATGGGTGACTGCTACTGCTTAGGATCCCCCCTTAATTGCAGTCCTGAATCAGCCCCCACCACCACTTTAACCCCCCCCTCCCCCAGGGGATCCTCAGTGGTTTATTGGGGTTGTTTTCCTGCTCCTCTGCTGCTCCAGTGTCCCCCAGTTCCATACTGGGAGGGCAGCTCACAGAGCCCCCATTTAATGAATGGTGGCGGTGCCCACCCCTAGCACAGCCAGCTGGTGAAGCTAAGCAGGGGCTGCCCCGTTTAGTTTCTGGATGGGTGACCAGCACTAATTCCCTTGTGGGGGGTCCCATTTCTTTTGGGGGGGGGGGTCCTTATCTTATCTTATCTTATCTCCCCCTCCCCAAATTCCAGCCTGGCCTGCCTCTTCCTGAAGCGGGGGGCTGACATGAACGCGGTGGACGCGGAGGGGAAGGACGCCCTCACCATCGCCATCGAGCTGGCCAACGCCGACATCGTCACCCTGTGAGTGCCCCCTTGGTGTCGGGGGGGGGGGGAGCACCCTTGGGTGCGGGGAACCCCCCCCCCCCATCACCCCCCACCCCTAATTTCTCCCCCTCAGGCTGCGGCTGGCCAAGATGCGGGAGCTGGATGCTGCCCAGGGGCAGAGTGGTGGGTTTTTTATTTGGGGGGGGGGGGGCTCTGGGTTTTGGGGTGAACCTGGCTTTTTTGGGGGCTCCTGGCAGAGGAGTGGGTGGGGGGGGGTCTGGGAAATAAAAATTGGGGGGAGGGGGCTGAAATTTGGGGGTATCCTCGAGGATATCACGGATATCCCCGTGGGGGGGGTTCCTTGAATTTGGAACTTCCCTGAATTTGGGGGGGTTTCAAGGGGGGGGGATCCCCTGTTTTGGGGTCCCCCCACCCACACCCACCCCCCCCCCGCAGGCGACGACACCTACCTCGACATCTTCCGCGACATCTCCCTCATGGCCTCCGACCACCCCGAAAAGCTCGCCCGCCCCCACAACAAGTTCACCACCCTCTAGCCCCGCCCCCTTTTGACCAAGCCCCGCCCCCTTTTGACCAAGCCCCGCCCCCCTTGGGCGAGGCCCCGCCCCCTCGCAGGCAGCAACCAATAGAATAAAGCCTTGCCCCCCCCCCCCCCGCCACGAACATCTCCTGATGCGGTACCTAGAACGGGGCTGGTTGGGTTACCTAGAACCCCAAAAATGGGCCCAAAAATTGGGGCACCTAGAACGTCCCCCCCCCCAAAACGGCCACAAAATGAGTCCTCTAGAACCCCCCCCCCCCAAAAAAAAAAATCTGCTCCCCATGATGAGCTAGAACCAGCCCCCCCCCCAGCCCCGGTTGCGTTACCTAGAACCGAGCACCCAAAAATGGGCCTGGGGGGGGGGGTCACCAAGAACCGACCTTCGCGGCTCCCAACCCAAAATGGCTCCCCGGCGGGGTGGCCCCCCCCCTCCCCAAATCCGTTATCTGGACTGGATCCGCTTGGGTTACCTGGAACTGAGACCCCCCCCCCCCAAAATTCCTCACCTAAACCAGCTGGGGTTGGGAACCTAGAACTGACCCCAAAAACACCTAAAACGGATCCCAGCTGGGTCCTAGAACCCCCCCGTTGTGTTATCATGGGGGGGGGGTTCTAGGACCCCGCCCCCATCCTCAATTTACCCCCCCCCCCAGGGTGACACCCACCCCCCGCCCCCACCCCTGGGTGCCAAAGGAGGGACGGAGCCGAGGCCGAGCTTTGTGGGGAGCAGCGGGTTTAACGGGGCTGGTTCTAGGGCATCGAGGGGGAAACCGGGGGGGCCTCGCCGGGGGCCAAGCCGGGCCCCCCCCCTTTGCCAGCGTCACCCCGGGAAGTGTGGAAGAAGCCGGGGAGGGTGAGGATGAGGAGGCTCCCGGCCAGGAGGAAGGCGCCGGCAGCCAAGAAGGAGGCTGTGAAATCCCCGGTCAGGTCCCGCAGCCAACCTGAAAGACATTGGGGCACCTGGAACCCACCTAGAACCAGCCCAGAGAGCAACTGGGGGAACTGGGAAGGGTTGGAGGACCAGGAACATGTGGGATGGGGCACCTGGAACCCCAGAACCCACCTAGAACCAGCCCAGAGAGCAACTGGGGGAACTGGGAAGGGTTGGGGGACCGGGAACACGTGGGATGGGGCACCTGGAACCCACCTAGAACCAGCCCAGAGATCAACTGGGGGGAACTGGGAAGGGTTGGAGGACCAGGAACAGGTGGGATGGGGCACCTGGAACCCAGAACCCACCTAGAACCAGCCCAGAGAATAACTGGGGGAACTGGGAAGGGTTGGGGGACCGGGAACACGTGGGTTGGGGCACCCAGAACCCGCCCAGTGGCTGCCGGGGGTGGGTTCTGGGGGGCACCCCAGGCCCGTTGGGACACCAAGAACGTCCAGCATGGCCAAGGTTGCCCAAACCTTGAGGTCTTGGGCCCATTTTGGGTCGAAAATGGGGAGAAAATGGGCCCGGGAGCCCCCCCGGCTGCCCAACGCGGCCAATCCCAGGACTCCCAACCCCACCGAATGTCCTCGCCCACCCAAGCAGCCACGAGGATGGAAATGGGGTGCCCCCAGCCAGGCCCTAGGGGTGCCCCCCATGACCGGTTCTAGGTCCCCCAAACCCGTATTGCGTCAGTGGGGCAGTTTGGTGATCTAGAACGATGGGGGGTGAGCTCAGAAGCCCCCCCCAGGTGGGCAGCACGGCCGGTTCTAGGTCACCCAGCCCACCATGCCCAGTTGCTGACCCCATGAGCCACAGGGGTGGGGAACGGGCCCCCCAAACACACTCCAGATGCCCCCCATGATGGGTTCTAGGTCACCCAACCCCACAAAACGCCCCTGCCGTCATTTTCCGACCCCAAAATGATGAAAATCAGGCCCAAAACCACTCCCGGCTCCCCCCCGTGGACCGGTTCTAGGTCTCCCAACCCCTCCCAGCGCCCCCCCGACCCCAACACCGAGCCCCCCTTCCTACCGGCCAAGGGAGCCCCCAGCAGCGACCCGACGCTCTCCAACATCTGCATGAGGCCGATGGCGTGGAGCAGCCGCCCGGCGCCCATCACCTCGGCCACGCCGGTGAACTGCAGGGGCACCACGGCGCCGGCGCAGAACCCGTAGGCCAAAACCAAGGCCAGGAGCCCCCCGAAGGACGTCCCCAAGGGCAGCAGCAGCAGCGCCAGCCCCGTCAGCGCCCCCCAAGCCAAGAGGTGGTGGAGCAAAGGGACGGCGAGGCGGGGGGCCAGCCAGCCGGCCAGCACCCGCCCGCCGCCGTCGGCCACCGCCATGGCCGCCATGGCCTGCCCGGCCTGGTGCTCGGTGCACCCCACCTCGTGGGCGCGGGCCGGCCCGTGGACGTGGGGCACGTAGTAGCCGGCGTCCACCAGCACGAAGGCCAAGGAGTAGCGGAGGAAGGGGCCGTGACGCAGCAGCCGCCACAACCCCCACCGGCCCCGCGCCGGGCCCGGCGACTCCTTGGGGGTCTTCAGAGGCCGCAGCAAGGCGCCGGCCACCAGGAGGTTGAAGGAGACGGCGGCCATCACCAGTAGGGTCCCCCGCCAGCCGTAGGCGTCCAGTAGGAGAGGGACCAGAGCCGCCAGGACCAGCCCCAAAACGCTGGCCCCCGACATGGCCAAGCCCGTGGCCAGCGCGCGCCGCGCCGGGAAGTAGCGGCCCACGGTGGCCAGCGAGGGCGTGAAGACCAGCGCCCAGCCCAGGCCTGCAAGAAAAATTTTGGGGGGGGGGGTTCTAGGCGGGGTTGGTCATTGGGGGTGGGTGGAGGGGGCTTACGGTGGGTGGGGGGTGGGTTAAGGGCAGCAGATGGGAGCGGTGGTTCTAGGTCATGCAACGGGAGGGGGGGGGGTTGAGGCGGGTTTTTTTTTGGGGGGGGGGTTCTAGGTCACCCAATGCATGGGGGTGGGTTGAGGCGGGTTTTTTTTGGGGGGGGGTTCTAGGTCACCCAATGCATGGGGGTGGTTTGAGGCGTTTTTTTTGGGGGGGGGGGTTCTAGGTCACCCAATGCATGGGGGTGGTTTGAGGCGTTTTTTTTTTTGGGGGGGGGGTTCTAGGTCACCCAATGCATGGGGGTGGTTTGAGGCATTCGGTTGGGGGGGGGGGTTCTAGGTCACCCAATGGGCTGGGGGGGACTCGGTTGCCCGATTTTTTGGGATGTTCTAGGTGTCCCAATGGCCTGGGGTCGTCTGAGGCCCCCCAGTGAGGATGGGGGGCACCCGATAGGCTGGGGGGGGTCCAGGTCACCCCAAGGGTGTTCTAGGTTCCCCGTGTCCCCTTTGAGCCACCTTTCACCCAAAGAACCGTAAAGTTCTAGGTCACCCCACCCCATCCCTCCCTCACCCAAGGGACCCCCATGTTCTAGGTCACCCAACCCCTCCCTCACCCAAGGGACCCCCCACGTTCTAGGTCACCCAACCCCTCCACATCACCCAACCCCATCCCTCCCTCACCCAAGGGACCCCACGTTCTAGGTCACCCAACCCCTCCACATCACCCAACCCCATCCCTCCCTCACCCAAGGGACCCCACGTTCTAGGTCACCCAACCCCCTCTAGGTCACCCAACCCCCTCTAGGTCACCCAACCCCCTCTAGGTCACCCAACCCCTCCACATCACCCAACCCCATCAATCCTTCACCCAAGGGACCCCCCGCGTTCTAGGTCACCCAACCCCTCCACGTCACCCAACCCCCTCTAGGTCACCCAACCCCATCCCTCCTTCACCCAAGGGAACCCCACGTTCTAGGTCACCCAACCCCTCCACATCACCCAACCCCACCCCTCCCTCACCCAAGGGAACCCCCACGTTCTAGGTCACCCAACCCCCTCTAGGTCACCCAACCCCTTCAGGCCACCCAACCCTTCCCCCCCTCACCCAAGGGAACCCCCACGTTCTAGGTCACCCAACCCCTCTCCCGCCCCCTCCCTCACCCCGCCGCCCACCCCCCCCCCAGCCCCCTACCTGTCAGCAGCCCCACGCTGAGGTAGAGGTGGGCCAGGTGGGTGGCGAAGGACCCCAGGAGGAACCCCAGGCCCGTGAGCAAGCCCCCAACCATGACCACGGGGCGGGCGCCGAAGCGGGTGCTCAAGGTGCTGGCCAGGGGTCCTGCAACAGGGAGCGGGACCCCAGGGGTCTTTACTGGGAGGACTGGGAGCCAGGGATTGGGGGGGAGGGGTCCCAGTGCCTCCCAGGGACCTTTACTGGTGGGATTGGGATCCCAGGGTGAAGGGTAGGGTGGTCCTGGTGCTCCCAGTGCGTCCCATTTGCCCCAGGACTTCCTAATGGTGGGATTGGGAACCCCAGGGAGAGAGGGGAGGGGGTCCCAGTGCTCCCATTCCCTCCCAGCAGCCCCCAAGCCCCCTTACTGGTGGAACTGGGACTTCAGGGAGATAGGTGAGGGGGGATCCCAGTGCCCCCCACAGCCCTCAAACCTCATTACTGGTGGCACTAGGACTTCAGGGACGTGAGTGAGGGGCCCCCAGCTCTCCCAGTATCCTCCCAGTATCCCCTAAAACCCTTTACTGGTGGCTCTGGGTCCCCAGTGAGACAGATGATGGACCCCCAACCCTCCCAGTATCCTCCCAGTATTTTCCCAACCCTTTTATTGGTAGCACTGGGACCCCAGGAACACGGGTGAGGGACCCCAGCCCTCCCAGTATCCTCCCAGTATCCCCTAAAACCCTTTACTGGTGGCTCTGGGTCCCTGGGGACACAGGTGAGAACCCCCCCAACCCTCCCAGTATCCTCCCAGTATCCTCCCAGTATTCTCCCAACCCCTTTATTGTCCCAGTATCCTCCCAGCCCCCTTACTGGTACCACTGGGACCCCAGGAACATGGATGAAGGCCCCCCCCCCCAGCCCTCCCAGTTACCCCCAGTTACCCCCACTCACCTCCCAGTTGCAGCGTGGCGATGGCGGTGGAGCCCACCCAGGCGATGGCCCCTGCCCCCCCCTTGAAGGACTCCCCCATCTCCCCCAGGCACAGCCCCAGCACCCGCAGCCCCCCGAAAACCAGCCCCGACTGCAGGAAGGCGCCCCCCACCACCACCCACCCCCAGGGGCGCGACGGGGACCCCCCCGCCATCACCCAGCAGGGGGGGGGGGCAAAGGGGACGGGGGGGCCTACTTGTCCCGGGAGGGGGAGGGGGGGGGCACTTGTCCCGGGGGGGAGGGGAGGGGGGGGGGCACTTGTCCCGAGGGGGGGGGGCACTCAGATATCCAGGGCAAGCGGCTGAAAAAAGGGAATAATAAATAAATAAATTGGGGGGGGGGCACAACTGGGGAGGGGGGCAGGTAACAAGGGCTGGGGGGTCCCAGGTGTTTGGGAGGGGGTCAATGGTGGTTTATTTTTTTTGGGGGGGGGGATCTCAGGTGTTTGGGGGTCCCAAATTGGGGGCGGGGTCTCAGGTAACGGGGGGGGGGGCCCTGGGAGGGGGGGGCCCAGGTGTGGGGGCTCCCAGGTAATGGGGGGGGGGTCCCATGTAACTGGGGGGGGGGGCAGGTAATGGGGGCCCCAGCTTTTTTTTTGGGGGGGGCTCCCAGATGATGGGGGGGTGGGGACACAACACCAGGTGATTTTGGGGGGGGGGGGAGGGCACGGGGGGGGGGTCCCAGCTGTCCCCAGCCGCTCCCTACCTGGCTCAGCCTCGGGACAGCCACAGGGGGGGGCCAAAGTCCAGCTATGGGGGGGGTCCCAGAGCCTCTCCGTGAGCCTCTGTTAATGATCGACCCCCCCCCCGCCACCCCCCCCCCCCATCATGGGGATCCCCCCCCCCTTCCTTGGGCAAAGGTCACCAAGGGGGAGGGGACAGCGGGAGGCTGCAAGACGTCTGGGGGGGGGCAAAGGGGGGGGGGGGTCATGTGGGTCCTATTGGGGGGGGCACGAGGGTCCCATGGGGGGGGGGGTCACATCTGGGTGTCCTGGAGGAGGGTGTCGGGGGGGGGCACTGGGGGGGGGGACACCTGGCACCCCTTAGGAGAGGGTCTTATTGGGGGGGGGGCATTTAGGGGGGCCTAAAGCCTCATTTTGGGGCTAAACCCCCCAGTTTTGGAGGCCTAATGCCTCAGTTGGGGGGTAAACCCCCAATTTTGGGGGATAATGCCTCATTTTGGGGCTAAACCCCCCAGTTTTGGGGCCTAATGCCTCATTTTGGGGACTAAACCCCCCCCATTTAGGGAGCCTAATGCCTCATTTATGGGGCTAAAACCCCCCAGTTTTGGGGGCCTAATGCTTCATTTTGGGGCTAAACCCCCAATTTGGGGGGATAATGCCTCATTTTGGGGCTAAAGCCCCCCAGTTTTGGGGGCCTAATGCCTCATTATGGGGACTAAAACCCCCAATATGGCGGCCTAATGCCTCCTTTTCAGGCCTAACCCCCCAGTTTTGGAGCCCTAATGTGTCATTTTGGGCCTAAACCCCCAATTTTGGGGGCTTCATGCCTCATTTTCAGGCTAAACCCCCCAGTTTTGGGGTCCTAATGCCTCATTTTGGGGATTAAAACCCCCCATTTAGGGAGCCTAATGCCTCATTTATGGGACTAAAACCCCCAATATGGCGGGCCTAATGCCTCATTTATGGGGCTAAAACCCCCCAGTTTTGGGGGCCTAATGCTTCACTTTGGGGATAAACCGTCAATTTTGGGGACCTAATGCCTCATTTTGGGGCCTAAACCCCCAATTTTGGGGGATAACGCCTCATTTTCAGGCCTAACCCCCCAATATGGCGGGCCTAATACTTCAGTTTGGGTGTTCAGCTGATTCAAGGATGGAAGCTGAAATTCCTTGAAGTGACCCCACAACCCCGTAACCCCCCCAGAAAAATCCTGCCCCCCCCCCTTGTGCCCCCCCCCGGCCACTTATGGTGCAGGTGACAGTTTTGGAGGTGCCGGTCTCCCAGAAGCCCAGCTTTTTGGGGTCATCCAGGTCCCTTTTGGGGACAGCTGGGTGTCAGGGCCCCTTTTTGGGGATACCCAGGTCCCTTTTTGGGGACATCCAAGCCCCTTTTTTGGGTCATCCAGGTCCCTTTTGGGGTCATTTTGGGGACAGCCGGGTGCCTTGGCCCCTTTTGGGAAGAACCCACAACCCCGGCTGCTTTTTTTTGGGGGGGGGACCCCTGGAGATCCGGGACCCCATTGGGGTCACCCAGGTGCTGGGGTCCTTTGGGGACACCGGGACCCCCCCCTTGGGGACACCAGGACTGGGGTCCCCTACAGGGGGGGGGACACACACAGAGGGGACGGCGCTGTCACTGGGGGGGGGACACCTGGGGGTCCCCTGTAATGGGGGGGGGCACCCAGATCGCCTTGGGGGGGGGGCATCTGGGTCTTTGGGGGGAAATTTGGGCCCTAAAAAGAAGGTCTGGGGCCCGAAAAAAAAGGGCTTGGGCCCTAAAAACTGGGGCTTAGGCCCTGAAGAGAGGGGTTTGGGCCCAAAAGGGAGGGATTTGGGTAAAAAAAGGCCAAAAGGGTAAAAAAGGCCAAAAAAAACCTAAAAAGTGATTTTTTTCTCTGTTTCTTCGCAAATTTCCATCGTTCTTCCTGACACGATTGCCTCAGGAAGGAGGTGGAGGAAAACACGATGGAATCCCCAAAAAAACTGTTGAGTTTTTTTTCTGAGGCTCGTTCGTTTAGGAGGGGGGTGAAGGTTGCTTTCCAGACAGGTTCAAAGCCCCCAAAACCTCCCAAAAAGTGGGGCCCAAGGCTCCTTGTAAGTTTGGAGTCCCCAAGGTCCTTTGCCACGCCCCAGCTTGGCAGAATTCCACAGCTCAAAACAAGGAAAAAACGTAAAACTAACGGATTATAACTAATAAATTTTAATAGTGCAAAGTGTTTTAAGGAGGAAAAGGGAAAAATTCGGGAACGTGGGGAATTTTGGCTCAGCTTCGCCACCCGGGATGGCTGCAGGTTTTAGCTCCACTGCAAAGTGTAGGCTTTGCCTAATTCCAGTTCCAGCTGGGTGGTTAAAAGGACCTTGAAAAAAGCAAAATAAAATAAATTTTTAAAAAAAGGTGAGTTAATCAGAGCTGAAGACATCTTGCTTTTTTTTTTTTCTCATACGTTACCAAAAATTTGCCTAAGTGCCATAAATTTCTTTATTCTGGATCATGAGGTTCCCATCCCCCCCCCTTTATTTTTTTTAATTATGATTATTATTTTTTTTACATAAAACTTGGACTATTGCGACTGCGTTTACAAATTTCTTCTTTCTCCATCCAGGAGAAATTCATCATTTTTGATTATATAAGCTAATTATATATATGTTATTGTTTGATCACATTATATTAATTATAATACGATTTTTCATGTTATAACATGATTTGTTCATGTTATAATTAATATAATAATCATGTTATAATATAATAATATAATTAATATAATTAATCATGTTATAATTAATCACATTACCATTAATCACATTATAACATTATAACATTATCACATTATAATTATTAATTATAACATGATTTTTCATGTTGTAATATGATTTGTTCATGTGATATTAATTATAATGTGATTAATGGTAATGTGATTAATTATAACGTAATTAATTATAAATATTCAACATTATATAAATAATACTATGTAAAATACAAAAAGCAACCTAATATTTTTGCTTTATATCCTTTTTTGACATAACAACTCTATATTTTATATTTTATCTATACAATATTCAATATTATATAAATATTATTTTCATTATTTTATAGAATATTATTCAATATTATATAAATAATGTTATGTAAAATACATAAAGCAACCTAGTATTTTTATTTTATATAATTTTGATATAATACACAATAAAGCAACCTAATATTTTTATTTTATAGAATTTTGATATAATACACAATAAAGCAACCTAATATTTTTATTTTATAGAATTTTGATATAATACACAATAAGGCAACCTAACATTTTTATTTTCTATATTTTTTTTGATATAATACGCAATAAAGCAACCTAACATTTTTATTTTATACAATTTTGATATAATAAAAATACTGGGTTGCTTTATTGTGTATTTTATATAATTTTCATATAATACAGAATAAAGCAACCTAATATTTTTATTTTATGTATATTTTTTGATATAATATTTCTGTATATTCAACATCTTTCTGTATATTCAACATCTTTCTTTTTCTGTCATCAGGCAGAAAAGGGATGAGACCCGAAACACGCCGCGTGCCCTAAATTTAATTCGGCATCGACCCCACCCGGTGTCCTTACCTGCGTCGTGGCGTTGTAGGACAGCGCGTGTGCGGATGGGATTTCGATGCCGTTCTCCAAAACCGCCAGCTGCGTCACGGTGGTCTTCTGCCCCAAAGTTTTCACCGTGGTAAATTTCAAATTATTCGGGTCGGAGTAGCCCCGGTGCAAAACCTTTATCTCTAAGGTGTTCTGAAGGGGAGAAGGAAATTGGTGTTTTTTTTTTGTTTTGTTTTTCTCAAATTTAAATATTTTTTTTCAGTGGTTTTGTTTTGTTTTGTTTTTCTCAAATTTAAATATTTTTTTTTCATAATCGCAATGTCATAGCAAGAGGCTAAAATAGCTGTGCTATTTTAAGCTTATTTTTAGTAAAATTGGGGATGTTAATTGCATTATAGCAGCAAAATTATAAAAAAAATATAAAAAAATATAAAAATTATAAAAATTACAAAAATTATAAAAATTATTAAAATTATAAAATTGCATTATTGACGCAAAACACTTCTCAGCTCCTTGGGGTACAGCAGGAGAATTTGTGGATGTATATGTGTGTGTAAAATATATATATTTACTTATATTATAGTAGTAATATTAATATATACGTAAATGTGTGTGTAAATATATATATATAAAATACATTTATACATATAATCCATATATACATATAATATATTTATATAATCCATATATAAATATAATCCGTATATTAATATAATATATATTAATATATGGATTATAAAATATAAATATAATCCATATATAAATATACATATACATATATATATATAATACATATACACACACATATATAATACATATACATATATATATTAAAAATATAAATATAAATATATAAAAAACATAAATATAAATATAAATATAAAATATATCTATATTTTATATATATATTCTGGGGGAATAACCCCCCAAAGCAAAATAAATTGCTTTATTTGTAGTGGTGCAGGCTGTTGGGATTTAGAGGCTATAGCAGGTATACAAATCTATACCCCTTTATCATAAATAAATATATTACATAGACAGAAATGAATATATAAAATATAAAAATAATTAAATATATGAATTTAAGTCTGTATGGGGAATAGCCCCCCAAAGTAAATGAAGTTGCTCTGATTTATCCTGGTGCAAGTACAAAACGACTTCATCCTTCCAGGACGTGCCTTGTAAGCCCAAGCAAATTTTCCTTAAAAATCAGCAATTAGAGCCCTACGCCCGTTGTCACGACACTAAATAAGAGCCGGACATCAAAACATTAAAAATCCCAAATTTAAGCTTTTTTAAATGGATACTAGCATCCAGGCTGGGCACTGCAGCCCAGGGAGTTTCTGTTACAAACCTGACGAGCAGTAAATGAGGTCAGCAGATAGACTCCATCCTCATACGCATCTGTTAAAAGACCAAAATAAAGTGAAATATGGACAATTCATATTTTAAATTTAAATTTAAATTATATTTTTAAATTTAATAGAAAACTTGTGCTGTACATGCTATGTATGTGCATATGCATCGTGCAGCCTGCTACGTGCTGGTATGCTAAAATCCACAATTTTGTGCATTAATTGGGATAATCTCAGCTGTTGACTTCTAAAAATCCCTTATCTTCTGAATTTATTAATATTGAGGAGTTTCGTTAAAGCTTTCCGCTTCATCTGCGGTGTGATTCCCGCTTCATCTTCCTATAAATTGGAGAAGAAATCCCTATTCTACGTGTTTTCCTAGGTCCGAGGCACAATTTAATTTCTGCAAAATACAAATTCTCTAAATAATAACATTATGCTTTTAATTTAGCATTGTTTCACTCATTTTGCCATTTTCCTTGGTTTATGTGTAATCATTTTAATAATTTTCCTGGAATTTTTTTCTACTCCATCCCTCTAAACACACCCTTGTGTGATCGTTGCCCAATATCCCCAAAATGAAAATTCGGTGCTCGTGTTCAAAATCCACAGTGCTAAAAAAAAAAGACAATATTTGTGCCTTGTGGGCACAAATTTTGAATTTAGGGGATTTTTCGTGTAAATGACCATTTTTGTCCTTACCAATGCGCACCCCGTCGTCCCAATAAAGTTGACCTTCTGCGAGCTGACTGTCATTCAGAGCAACAATAAGTGACAACTCGTTTTTTCGGCTATGAAAATTAAAAAAAAAAAGACATTTTTCTTAGGTAATCCCATTTTATATTTATATTTTATTTTATATCTCATGAGAGGTATTAAGTTAAAAAATTAATAATTATAATTAAAATAATAAAATAAAATAAAATAATAAAATAAAATAAAATATAAAATAAAATAAAATATAAAATATAAAATATAAAATAATATAAAATAATATAATATAAAATAATATAATATAATATAATATAATATAATATAATATAATATAATATAATATAATATAATATAATATAATATAATATAATAAAAAATTATAGATGTTGCACACAATTTAGCTGCCACCAGCCTTCCCCTCTCCGTAATATTGTATTTAAGGAAACCCAAAAAATAATAAAATTGCCCAAAAATTGACATCCTGAGCAATGCTGGAATTGAATCATGATGGGGATGCTTCCAAGAACACAGGAAAATTTCGCTTTTCCCACTTAAAAATGTGACAGCAAAAAAAAAAAAAAAAGCCACGATTGAATTATTTATTTGCCGTGCTACTAAATATTTCCCTTAAAAAGCCAAAATTGGAGTGTTTGATGGTGACTGCTCGTCTCGTACCTGTAAGCGGTGGTGTTGGCGGGGCTCTGCTGGACGAGGACGTGGCCGCCACGGATGTGGAGGTTGATGTGTTCGAGAGGAGCGGGTAAATTTCTGAATTCTCCCTTAGAGCTAAAATATTCATCCTAATGGTGGAGAAAAACAGAAAACAGAAAAGAAAACACACCAAAAAAAAACACAAAGAAACAACCCCCCCAAAATAAACACCAAAACCTTGAGAAAACCCCAACAAAACCTCAATAAAACCCAAAATAACAACAAAAAAAATAAAAAATAAAATAAAATAAAATAAAATAAAATAAAATAAAATAAAATAAAATAAAATAAAATAAAATAATAAAATAAAATAAAATAAAATAAAATAAAATAAAATAAAATAAAACAAAATAATAAAACAAAATAAAATAAAATAAAACAAAACAAAAAAGATGCCGCCCCTGTTGAATTCTTTGCTTAAAACTTTTAAATTTAAAATACAAATTTAAAGAATATTTTATGAATGCCTCCAAAAACATCAAGCACAGCTTTTAAACGCAGCAAGAGCTACGGATTTTTCGGGACAAGGGTTTAAATTTGGTATTTTTCAGGACAACAGCTTAAATTCTGCATGCAGAAAACAAGCACGTGGTGGATTCCCACTCTTTTTTTTATAGAAAAAAAAAAAAAAAATATGTATTTAATTACTTACTGTGTGGTAATCATACCAGGTGGCATTCGGGAAGTAAGCATTCACCGTTACAGCACCCTGGAATTAAAGATTTTTGCTTTGGGTCTATTCAAGCCAAAAAGCAGAAGTTTAGCTAAAGTAGCATTGAATATTTTTCTTGTTTTCTAGTATTTTATTACTTTTTCCTAATTTTTCCAGTATTTCTGTCAGCTTTTACCTGTTCCAGCACGGGGCTGATGAGCAGTGCTGGTCCCCAAAGAAATTGTTTCTGTATGTCCCATGTTGTCCTGTCTTCCACAAATCTGCAAAATTGCAAAATTAAAAAAAAAAAAAAAAAAATCAATCAGAAGTGGTCATACACCATTTTATTAATGATTTTTACGAAATATTTCCCTGTTGAAGCCTTTTTTCTTCAGTAAAACTACCGGTTCCTCAACTGTAAGCATGCCACTGGTAATAACAGGTAATAGTGATTATTGATAATTAATAATAATAATTCATTATTAATAATAGTTCGTTAATAATAATTTCATCTATGTGAACTTGATTTAAAAAAATAAAACAAAATAAAACAAAATAAATAAAACAAATAAATAAAATAAATAACATAAAATAAAAAATAAAATAGATAAATAAAATAAAACAAAATAAATAAAACAAATAAGTAAAACAAATAAATAAAATAAAATAAAATTTCATTAATAGTAATTTCATCTATTTGAACTTGATTTAAAAAATAAAATAAAATAAAATTTCATTAATAATTATTTCATCTATTTGAACTTGATTTAAAAAGATAAAATAAAATAAAATTTCATTAATAATGATTTAATCTATTTGAATTTGATTTAAAAAATAAGATAAAATAAGATAAAATAAGATAAAATTTCGTTAATGATTTAATCTATTTGAACTTGATTTAAAAAAATAAAATAACATAAAATAAAATAAGATAAAATAAAATAAGATAAAATTTCGTTAATAATTTCATCTATTTGAACTTGATTTAAAAAATAAAATAAAATAAAACAAAACAAATAAAACAAATAAAATAAAATAAAACAAAATAAATAAATAAAACAAATAAAACAAAATAAAATAATTAAATAAATAAATATAAAAAACAAAATAATCTTACTAGAGACAGCCCTACTAAAGGAGTAAGCTTACTCGTGGAGCAGGGGCCGGACCACGGTGCTGCCGTGCGCGTTGGCTTGGTACATCAGCGTGTAGAGGTAGGGCAGGAGGCTGTAGCGGATGTTCAGCACCTCCCGGGAAATGTTCTGAAAGGTGGTATTCCAGGCAACGGGATCTTGCCTCTAAAAAAGAGAAGCTCGTTGTCCCGGAGGTTTTATTTGGAAGAAACAGGAGAAAAAAAAAAAGAAAAAAAAAGAAAAAAAAAAGAAAAAAAAAGAAAAAAGGGAAAAAAAAGAAAAAAAAAGAAAAAGGAAAAAAAAGGAAAAAAGGAAAAAAAGAAAAAAAAAAGAAGAAAAAAAGAAAAAAAAAAGGAAAAAAAGGAAAAAAGGAAAAAAGAAAAAAAGAGAAAAAAAAGAAAGAAAAAAGAAAGAAAAAAGAAAGAAAAAAAAAAAGAAAAAAAAAAGAAAAAAATAAAAAAAAAGGAAAAAAAAAGAAAAAAAAGAAAAAAAAAAGAAAAAAAATTAAAAAAAAGAAAAAAAGCCTGGGTCAAAGAATTTATTCATGTTTACAACAGAGTTCATGCTGAGCAACATTTCCAACTTATACATCCCTCTTAAACTGATATAACCGATAAAGTTGATAATTGATATAATTAAATAAATTAAATAATTGAAAAAATTGAGTGGTGGCCATTGTCAAATCTGCCTCAAAATGAGCACAGAAAAACATAATTTAGGAGAGCTGGGTGTAGCGTTCCAAATTCCTTCTCCTTCCCTAATTTGGGACACTGTTAGTTATTTGTAATTTCTTTAATTTGGTTAGTTATTTGTAATTTCTTTAATTAGGGCCAGACATTCTACTCCGCTAGACCTAAGCAGGATAAAATTCCCGTTTCTATTTTTGATGTTTTTCTGGTTATTTCACATATATTTTTGACGTTTTTCTGGTTATTTCACATATATTTTTGATGTTTTTCTGGCTATTTCACGTATCTATTCATCATATTCATCAAATAAACACCTATTTCATCTATCTACTCAAAACTCAGCTATTTTCATTTATTCCTAAAAGAAACGCAATATTTTATGGTAAGAAGTGAACAAAATAAAGGAATTTTGGGTACTCGGGAATCCAGTTTCACCGCTCCATTTTCTAGTTTGCCTCAAAATGATGAAAAATTAAAGTTGATAACACTGAGGTCGTTTTTTGCTGGTTTAAACGCAGAAAACCAAAAAAGTAACTATTTTTGTAAGCATGATATGATCCAACAAAAATGGCCTATGTGAAAAAAAATGTAATTTTAGCCTTGGAGATGCGATCTGGTTCAATAAGGAATTGACAATGAAAAATACTGATCGGCGTCTTGCAAAATGGGGTGAGTTGACCTAAAAAATGGGATTTTTGGGGAAAATGATTTTGGGGTTGGCCAACGTCAATGGGGGGCGCGCTCACCTTGCTGCCCTCCCCGTTGTGGTTCCTCGAGTAGGGGTAAAAGGCTCCCAGCTGCATCCAGCGCAGGCACAGCTCGTACTCCGAGTCCGCGAAGAAGCCGCAGATATCCGCTCCTGTCTGCAAAGGCCCAGATTGCCCAATTTTTGTAGTTAATCGTCAATAATTATTGATCGACAGCAGTCAATATTTGTCTATAGAGAATAGCCGATGGAAGTCAAAATTTGTTTAGTGATAATTGATAAAAGTCAATATTTGTCTATTGATAATTTTCGACTAAAGTCGATTGACCATATAATGATAATTTATAATCGATAATTTTTGTAGTTAATTGCCAATAATTATTGATCGACAGCAGTCGATATTTGTCTATTGAGAATAGCCGATGGAAGTCAAAATTTGTTTAGTGATAATTGATAAAAGTCAATATTTGTCTATTGATAATTGTCGACTAAAGTCGATTGACCATATAATGATAATTTATAATCGATAATTTTTGTAGTTAATTGTCAATAATTATTGATCGACAGCAGTCGATGTTTGTCTATTGAGAATAGCCAAAAGTCAAAATTTGTTTTGTGATAATTGATAAAAATCAATATTTGTCTATTGAGAATTGTTGACTAAAGTCGATTGACCATATAATGATAATTTATAATCGATAATTTTTGTAGTTAATTGTCAATAATTATTGATCGACAGCAGTCGATATTTCTCTATTGAGAATAGCCGATGAAAGTCAAAATTTGTTTAGTGATAATTGATAAAAGTCAATATTTGTCTATTGATAATTGTCGACTAAAGTCGATTGACCATATAATGATAATTTATAATCGATAATTTTTGTAGTTAATTGCCAATAATTATTGATCGACAGCAGTCGATGTTTGTCTATTGAGAATAGCCGATGGAAGTCAAAATTTGTTTAGTGTTGATAAAAGTCAATATTTGTCTATTGATAATTGTTGACTAAAGTCGATTGACCATATAACGATTATTTATAATCAATAATTTTTGTAGTTAATTGTCAATAATTATTGATCGACAGCAGTCGATATTTGTCTATTGAGAATAGCCGATGGAAGTCAAAATTTGTTTAGTGTTGATAAAAGTCAATATTTGTCTATTGATAATTGTTGACTAAAGTCGATTGACAACAGTCGATAATAATCGATCATTTTCTATTGATGATAGTTGAATATTATCGATAATCGTCGAGTTAATTGAGATGTAAGGTAATTAATTAGGGGCTTACATAGGATATTCCGAAAAGACTGAACTCCATCATGCCTGCGAAAAAAACACGAGTCGTTAGGGACACGCGTGCTCATCGGGTGCATGGAGCAGGATTGGCAAAATAAGAGATTTTTCCCTCATATCTTGTCACCCCCAAATTTTTTGGGGGGGCAACCAGAATGGGATCGGGGCAAGCGAAGAGGAATTTGAGGAGAAAGCGGGCAAATTGGCACGCCAACCCCAATTCCTGCAGAAACGGCGAGGAGTTTCTTAAGCAAAGAGGTCAAAAAGGAGTTGGCCGCGACGGTCCAAACTGACGCGATTTTGAGGAAGGAAACGAGCAATTAATTTTTCTGTCGACTCACCGATAATTGACTTTTCCAGCTGGTTCCAGGCCGCGGTGTTGTCCCCCAGCCAATGCCCCGACCACCTCCCGCTGCTGGGGTACGTCGAGCGGGTGACGACGATGCCCCGCTCCTTCGTGATGTTCCTCAAGATGCTGGGGATGGAGAACGATCATCAGAACATGGCCATGCAACCTTTGTTTGCAACGGGTTTTGGGGAAGAAAGCCCCAGAAAACGCGACTTACTCAAAGGTGGGCTTGGTTTGGGACCACCCGTAGAGGTTGTGGACGTCGTAGTGACGGACGAGGGTCCCGTCGGGGAGCTGCTGCTCGCCTTCCATGCACAGCGTCTTGTAGGCCAGCCCCTGTTCCCTCCACCCCAAACCTACAGAAAGGGGGCAAAAACGCTTCTGTTTTAACAGAAATTAAATGATTTGCACCTCGATGACGTAGCCTCCGTTGGGGTTCGCTTCCTGGTACGCACGGGCATGTCTATTTTATTTATTTGATGGCTATTTTATTTATTTAATGGCTATTTTTTTTTATTTAATGGCTATTTTTTTATTTAATGCTTTTTTTTATTATTTAATGGCTTTTTTTTTTATTTGATGGCTATTTCATTTATTTAATGGTTATTTCATTTATTTAATAGCGATTTCATTTATTTAATGGCTATTTTTTTTATTTGATGGCTTTTTTTTTATTTGATGGCTATTTTATTTAATGGCTATTTTTTTATTTAATGGCTATTTTTTTATTTAATGGCTATTTTTTTTTATTTGATGGCTATTTCATTTATTTAATGGCTATTTTATTTATTTAATGGCTATTTTATTTATTTAATGGCTATTTTATTTATTTAATGGCTATTTTATTTTATTTGATGGCTATTTTATTTATTTGATGGCTTTTTTTTATTTAATGGCTATTTTATTTATTTAATGGCTATTTCATTTATTTGATGGCTATTTTATTTATTTGATGGCTATTTTTTTTTATTTCTGACATTTTCATTATTTATTTATTTATTTATTTTAGGTTTTCTGATGTTGGCTTTCTGAAGTTTAGCAAATCCAGAATTTCCTAAAATTCCCGTGTGGGCTTCTGCAAGGGAATTAATTCCTCAGGTGTAGCTTGAGGATCCTCCTAAAGAGGATCAAAGAGTAAACAGAATATATCCTAACTAAGAAAATGCTGCAAAACGCTATTATTATTGATATATCAGCAAAATATACGCAGAAAACTGGGGAGAAAAAACTATTTCTGAATATTTTGAATATTTGGCCACTGCCAAATCCTGAGAAATGGTGCATCATATTTAAAGACATCAGGAAACGAGAAATATCCCAATAAATCTGTTACTAATATTACTAATATTACTATTACTAATCAATTCCACCCTACTCCAATATTAATAGGATAACAAATATTCCAAGAGAATTTCTCAATTAGGGTTCGTAAGTTTACACACTCAGAGGAGGCAGAAGGATATTTTGGAAAGTCTTTGTCACAAGTTTCACTATTCATCTGAGAAAACACCAAAACCCCAAAAGCCACATCCTTGGAGACATCCACAACAAAATATCTAAATGTAAGATAACTACCAAAACTCCACCTATTTTTAAACATCTTTATTTTTAAATATCTTAAAATACCTTTAAATGTCTTAAAATATATTTATTTGTAATTGTCTTAAAGTATATTTATTTTTAAGTGCCTCAAAATGTTTTTAAATATTTGGAAGTGTCTTTACTGTGATCAGACTTACTGGGCACGTAGGGCGGGTTGTTGAGCTCGTTGTCTCTGCAGCCCCGAACGGCCCCGTGAACAAAGCTGGATGGTTCATTCATGTCCTGAAAACAATGAAAAAAAATAAAAATAAAATTAAAAATAAAATTAAAAATAAAAATTAAAAATAAAAATTAAAAATAAAAATTAAATTAAAAATAAAATTAAAAATAAAAATAAAAATAAAAATAAAAAATAAAAATTAAAAATTAAAATTAAATTAAAAATAAAATTAAAAATAAAATTAAAATTAAAAATAAAAATAAAAATAAAAATAAGAGATGAACAAATTCCGCCACAACATGTGCACCTGGCTCCTTTGGGCTGCTCTAGCTTGCCAAATATTTGTTATTTTTTTATTTTTTTTTTTAATCTTTTAATATTTTTCTCCTTTTTTCCCCTTATTCTTTTTTTATCCTTTTCATCCTTCACTATTTTTCATCTTTTAATTATTTTTTTTAATCTTTTAATATTTTTCTCATTTTTCCCCTTATTCTTTTTTTATCCTTTTCATCCTTCACTATTTTTCATCTTTTAATTAATTATCCTTTTTCGTTGGATAACTTCGTAGCCAGATTCTGAGAATTGCATTTCCCCACTTCAGATTAATTGGGATTAATCGAAGGTCAGAGCTTCAACTCTAAGAAATTCTTCTCTAACAGTCACATTTCCTGCAAAGGACCAATATTTCTGTGTGAAATTGAAAGAAATACAGAAAATATAACTACAGATTCATCAGTTCCTAAAACTTTTGTAATGATAGCGGGTGTCCTTGGTGCCTGTGGCACTCTGGAGCTAGAAAACAGGAAAATAACAAAATAACAAATATTTTGCTGTATTTCTGGACATTCTGGGCTTTTCTTGTAGTAATATAACGAAGATTTGAGGAAGTCCAGCGTTTCAACAAAAAAAATAAAATATTGATGCTGTTAAGAAGAAAATGGCTTTTTAAACTTCTGTGGACCATTCCAATCATACGGCACAACAAAAAATGTCAAAAATCGAATAATTTTTCACACTTACGATCCATATGCCGTCAAATTTCAAGCTCTGCGATTCATTGCGGGGATTGTCGTAGACTTCCATGATTTCCCTCGCCCACCATTCAGCCGTGGAATTGCGGAAGAAGTCTGGAAAAGCGGTGTAGGCTCGGTAGAGCTGTGAAAATTGTAGGAAAAAAAAATATATATATATATATATAAATTGTAGACAGAGGACTGAAAACATCCCACTGCTAAAACAATGGAATTTGGCTTAAAAAAATGTTTTTGCTACATTTTTCAGATGTTCTGGAAGAAAGGTTTGACATTTTCTGCATGTCATGCCCGTGGTATTTTCCATTTTCTGTATTTTTTAAAAAAATTTTTTTGGCTGTCCTGCTCCACCAACTCAGTTTTATCATCCGTTTTTTTTTTTTTTTGCCATAATCTGATGAATTTGGTGTTCCTGCCCTATTTGTGACTACTGACAAAAAGTACTCATGCTTACTTCCACCTGGGTATCCCAATCCAGTGAGTTATTAACCGTCACGTTGGGATAATCCGGCCAGACCTAATTGGAGAAAAAACATCACATTAACCAAATGAAACTGGGTGTAATATATGGCTTTATAATCTATATAAATATATCTATTTAAAATCACAGATTCAAAATAATCCATATAAATATGTAGATTCACATAGCAGCTTGCTATATTCTCCAGCGGTGACTCAAACCAAAGGTGTTTTGGTTTAAGTCACCTAAATTTGGGAATTAATGTGAGATTGGAAGTCTTTTAACATCCTGGATGGCATGATGCTGGTTTGGATAAAATACCAAAAAAAATAAAATAAAAATGTTTAAGAACTGCACCTTTCCATAGATGATTTCGTTGGAATTGGGCCACTTTATGAAGACATCATCCTGCACACCTCTGTCGAAGGCGGGGTAATCGGTTTCGTTTCCAGATATGGCTGGATCCTAAGATTACGAATAAAATAATTTTAATTTTATCTTCCAAAACCAAATGCAGAAACCCTGCTGAACGTATTCCGCATTAATCAATCCCAGACTGCAGCCGAAAAGCAGAAGGCCGAACTCACCAGGATTATGATAAACCTCATTCCTTCTTCTCTTATTTTATTAACTAAATCTGGTAATCCAGCAAATTCCGGGCTAAGCGTGAAGTCCAACTGCCGCTCCATATAATCAATATCTGTGTACTGCACATCCTGTGGTTCACACAAAAAAAGAAAATAATTAAAAAAAAAATCTAGAAAAATCAACATAAAGGCCTTTTTCACAGAATCACAGAATTTCTAGGTTGGAAGAGACCTCCAGATCATCGAGTCCAACCTCTGACCTAAATGACCTTTTTTTTTGGGTCATTTCCTGCCAAGAAGGAGGAGGAGGCCAAGAATTGACAAATTTATTGGTTTTCTACGTACGTAAGGTATTCCGGCTGCCTTCATGTCTTCCACTAATTGGGCAACTTCTTGGTCATCTGCATATCCATAGCGGCACAACTGGAATCCCAGGGCCCAGTAGGGTGGCAATACTGGTCGCCCGATCAGCTATATATAAAGAAGAAAAAATATTTAATACAAGCAGGTGAAAACAGAACTACAACAAAAAATTCGAATTTGTAGCCGGAATCGTACCGCGGTGTATTCCTGAACAACGCTCTCCGGTGTTGGACCCAAAACCATGTAAAAGTCCAGAATTCCCCCAATTGTGCGATACGTCAGAGCTGGCGTGGGCTGGAACGTCACGTCTGGAAACAGAGAGCGGGCGGTGAGGCGACAGATAGCATAAGCTGCTACCTCAGAACCTGAGCTTTAAAACGAGGTGAAAATAGTGATTTTTGTTTTAATTTTACCCATTCCGTTGCTGTTGAGCAGGAGAACTCCATGGGCGTTGCCGTCTTCTTCAAGACCCATGTAGAATGGCTGGAAACCGTAGGAATTCAACTTGTACTGCAAAAAAAAAGTAATTTTTATTGGAATGACGTCATCAACCTTCTGCTTATTTGCATCTCCCGAAAAATGATACTTTACAGATAAATGATCAGACACACAACAGCCAACCAAAAACATTCAAAATCATACCGCGGTAGACGTTGACCAGGAGCGATCACTGTCAGCCTCAAATTTTGAGGTCAAAATACTCAAAATTTGGAAGGGGGGAAGCAAATGTATCCCTGCCTTTAAAAATTGCTAAAAATAGATTTTCTAGGAGAAAACCTTTTTTCAAGTATTTCCAGGTGGCTTTCTCTTGGTGGTTTTCTCTTATTTTTTTTTTTTCATTTTCTCAAGATGGTTCAAGACCTGAGCTGGAAATTTGAGCTAAAATACAGCGCTGTTATTACACTACTAACCCCTTGAAAATATTTGGGTAATAGACAAATGTGTAGACACAAAATTTTGGCTTTTCCTCTTTAGGAGGAAAACTGAAATTCCTAAAAAATTCCTAACCGAATCCCAACATCTCAGGAGTTTGCTAAGATCTGATTGAGGTGAACGTTGGAGGACACCCCTCGTAGCCAAATTAATGCTGTTTGACGCCAAGCAAAAAAAAACATTTTTTTTTGAAAAAAAAGGGGAATTTGTCATCACTTACGCCAGGAGGCTGGTCCCTGGTGAACATCCCCCACGTGTGCCAGTTCAAGTCCTGGCGGTACGAGGCGTGCTCGGTTTCGCCGAAGCCGTAGACGTACTGGGAGGCCAGGCGGGTCGAAATTTGGATGAACATGTCGCTGAACGTGAACGTGGGCAGCTGCGAATCCCAGCTAGAACGGGGCAAAAAAACAACAAAATGGTGATTTCAGCGTCGTGCTCGGCTGGCGACCCTTCCAAGGCCGACTCTTTTCTAAATATCTTGCTGGGCACAAAATTTGGGATAAAATTGCTTTGGTTATCAAGAAAGGTTAGAGAACATTAGGAGGTTTGGTGGTTTTTTATTATTTTTATTTTTTTATTTATTGAGCTTAATTTATGTTCTCTTTTTTTGGGTGCAAATCATTTCAAAACAGACAAAAATCAGCTTTTTTTTACTGTTAAAAACTGAGTTACAACCCAGGAAAGATCTTCCAATGGCTGACATAGATGTGGGAGGCTGAATTAAGGAAAAACTCACTTATTCCTGTTGGCACAAATTATCTCAACTTGCAATTAAATTCTGATTACTTTAAGGAATGGCAAAAAAAAAAATATTTAACTTGAAAAGAGTAAGACCTGCAGCTGCCAACTTCATTGTTCTAGGGTTGGTTTCCTTCACCAAGGGAAGAAATTAATCTTGTCGGATTTATTAATTGCCCTGTTACTGAAATGGAGAGTTCTGTTTAACTTTGGGTTAATTATCTCTTACTTAAGAAAAAGTTGAGTGATTGCCAGTTTAGCAGAGTTTAGCTTTGGACAGATGTGGGCATTTATTGGGAGGGACACAAAAACTCTACAAAAACTCCTATGTGGCATTAGATATGGGAAAAGAAACTCTTTGGGGGAAATAAATTTAAAAAATATATAAAAAAATAAAATATATATATATAAAAAAAAGAGGAAAGGAAAAGAGAAGATAATGAAAATTTCAACTCAAAATCCTGATGGGAATGGAGTGAGTGTGACTTACAGGACTGTCCCCGTGCTCCTGCGTCGGACCTGGATCCCAAATGGCTTTGTCTGGACCGTGACGTCGTAGAGTCGCTGCTCGATCGTGCTCGTGGGGGTGCTGGGGAGGTTCAGCGGGACCGGCACCTCGTACCTTTTATTTGCGTAATCATAAATCTATGCAGGGAAAAATTAATTCAGGTCAATGCACGTGGAATACAAAAATAAATAAAAATACAAATTAAAATTAAAAATTAAAAATTAAATAAAATTAAAAATTAAAAATTAAAATTAAAATTAAATTAAAAATTAAAATTAAAATAAAATTAAAAATTAAAATAAAATTAAAAATTAAAAATTAAAATTAAAATGAAATTAAAATAAATAAAAATAAAAAAATAAAAAATATAAATAAAAAATAAAAATAAAAACAACCTTTATTTTCAGAAATTCAAGATAAAATAGCAAAAGTAGTATTCCTATTGCATTAGATAAAATTAATTTACACAGTATTCCTATCGACTGATAAAATGAATTTACAGACTGGAGGACTCCAAGTCAGACACAACGTTTTTCAAAACCTTGCCAGTAACAAAAAGAATTTTAAAAATTGTGAATTTATTAAATGCTTTCCTTCAACACATATTCCTTTCTCAAATTCCTTCAAAAATATTTGGGCTGGAAAATAAAGAGCAAAAGATTTTATTTTGGACAAGGAATTACTCTTAATTATTCAGATATATTAAGTATATTTTTAGATATGAAGGATTTCACCTTTTTGGTTCACTTTTTAATCCATTTTAAGATGGATTTAGGATACTCTTTGGGTCTTTTGCATTATGTAGGATGACACAAGTCGATTCAAGAATTTTGTCTGCTCATTTTAATAACATGCCCAATTTAGAGTTATTTTATTAAATGTAGAGTAATCGATTATAATCTAAACGATAAGGTATTAAGACTTCAGAAGTAGAACGGTCAAGAAAAAGTCATGTTTCATAACAGAACTGATCATATCAATTAAATCGCTTCAGTTCCATGACTTCCCACGTGTACATTGACATTGTATGCTCAATCGGTGATTTTCCTGCAGAAAAAGTGAGACGAAATTCCTCCACGAAAAACAAGATATAGCCTAAGAGTAATAAACACTCTTTAAATTGCACAGATTCAGGCAGAATTGTACAGAATCACACAAAAATTGCTTGGGTGAGGAAAGACCTCAAAAACGATCAAGTCCAACTGTTCGACCTAGCATTTGGTTAAAAGGAAAATCATATTTTGGCGAGACAGATTAACACTAAACAGACTCAAAATGTCATTCTGAGAAATATACCGAATTTAGCCAGCGGAGGACCCGAAATTGGGAGAAATACCTTAAACTGGAGCATGTCGTTGCTGTGGTATATCACCTCCAGGCGAAGCGTGCTGATGGGCGACGTGGACCTCCCGAAAGCCCTGGCCGTGGTGTTGGTGTGGGTGAGGTTGGCCACCAGCCCCGACGCCGTGTATTGGACATTGGAGACGGAATAACCGTTGTCAGAGCCGTAAAAGCAGTAGGGAACGTTCGAACTGGAGGTATCTTCCTAAAAATGTGAGCACCTGGACAGTTAGTGAATGAGTCGCTTGGTTTTCTTTTTTTTTTTAATTTAGTTTTAAGCAGCAAGGATTCAAAAACTCTTCTTTTTTTTGTTTTGTTTTGTTTTTTTTGTTTTTAATTTATTTTATTATTATTATTTAGATTAATTATTATTATAATATATATCATTATATTATATTATATTATATATACTATATACAATATACTATATATCATTATATTATATAATATATTATATAATAATAATTATTATTATATAATAATTATTATTATTATTTAGATAAAATTATTATTATTTTATTATTATTATTTAGATAACGCACTTTTGTCCCCAACGTTAAGCAATAAAGGCAGATTTCTGCACCGCTTTAGAAATAATGAACTTGTTCATTATTCCACCCTTGAATTATTCCAAGCGTCGACACTGGTTAACACATCAGCTCTCAATAATCACCATTTCTGCAATTTGTGCGAAAAAAATTCTACGCCTGCTCATTGCATTTTAGCTCCTAATGAGTATACTTTTATCTTTTGTCACCAAATTCAAGGTCTCACTCAACTTAAGAAAATATTTAAAATAGTTCAGAACTTGGCCAAACATGCTTCTGCACAAAGAGCCATTCCCAAATATCTAAAATTCCCCAAATATGTCTAATAACGACAAATATTTCTAATAACGACAAATTTCAGGCAATTCATCCAGAACTCCAGGCTGTCATCATGATGTCATGGTCATCACAACCATGCACAATAATCCAACCATGCACAATAATCCAAATTTTTACGTTTTACGTAAAAATCTCCAGGAACAGGAATTCTGGTTTGGAGATATCCAACAGGGACACAACCCATTGCATTCACAGAAAGAGGAAGACTCCTTTGAAATTCAAGGATTTCTTCTCATTCTGGATTTCTAGAGGAACAGATTTTAGCTGAATGTGTTTCATCTATGGAAGCTTATTATTTAAAAAAAAATCCAAAAAAATCCCAAACCTGATGCCTTGCAGGTCTTGTTGGCAATGGCAGAGCCCAATGAAGGTAAGAATCTCAAGTTTCCTCTATTTTTTACAACCCTATTATTATTTCTATAGTAATTTATAGAATATTTTTATAGAAAAAAAAATCTGTTTTTCTAATATTTCTATTATTTTCTATAATAATAAAAATACAATGTTATAATAATACACACTATATTATTATTTAATGTATTTCCCAAAACACCAGATTTTCTTCTAATTTTCAGACTTCAGAACTGCTTGAAAACAGCTTCAGTGAACCACAGTTCTTGTAAAAAAAAATAAGTTATGATTCTTAAAACATGACAAATCTTTACTTACAGCCCAGATGCAGCCGCGTTGTTCGCAGAGTTCCTTGGAGGCCCCTGCGCTGGGATAACAATCGAATTTTTCGGTGTCACGGGTTCCTAGAGTCCACGTTAAGGAGTACGATTTGCCCAAATCAAGCTGGAGCCCACTTATAACAGCAAACTATAGAAATTAACAATAACGCAATTAAAAATTTACATTATTAACAATATTAACAAAAATTAACAGGAAATTGTGTATCCCATTCATTATTGTCTTTTTTTTTTCTTTTTTTTTTTTTTTAAGATCTGCACAAACAAGAACTTGCCCAACATGACATTTTATGCACTCTGTTTGTTCCAAATCTTATTTTTTTCCAAATGTCAAATAATTTCAGCCATTAAATATTAACCCAATGTTAAATTTTGCCAAATTCACGCACAGATCTGGAAATGCTCCGACCCCTCAACTCACATGGAAGCACACTAGGGCTGAAGAAAATCGCACAGCTCTTAACTAAATGCTTAATTTTTTTAAGCCAATTTATATATATATATATATATATATATATATATATATATTTTATTTATTTATTTATTTTTTTTTTACATTTTATATTTACAATTTGAAAACTCTTTGATTAAGTGGTAAAGAAGGCAAATATTATTTACCCTCCTGCAACATTAACTACAATCCTAAAACCATTCCTCCCCTTATAATTGTAATTGACCCACATAAATAATTAACGATCTTTTTTTGGGCACAATGTCTGAGGGCAAATCAGATCTGCCACCTAAATACACGCGTTTAATGAAATTACACTTTGTTTTTCTGCAGTAAAATCTGCATATACCAAAGATTTACAATACTACTGGCCACTTTCCACTGCAATATATACCCAGCAGATATAATAATATTATTACTTTATATATATATTCATATAATTTTAAATATATATAATATATAATATTTAAATATCTAATATACACGACTCCAGAAAATTATAATTCCAGTTTTCCTCCCGTTCTTTACCTTGTCTGTAGGATTATAGGTGATGTTAGGAGAAGAAACTTGCACAGCATTTCCCTGCAGCACCGTGACTGTCATCAGTTCCTGCTGCAATCCCAAAATTTTGATTTCTTGGAACGTCAGGTTATTCGGGTCGGAGTAATTGTTGTTTATGACGTTCATTTGCAGCATGTTCTGAGAAACAATGAAATAATTGTATTGAATTGCCAATGTTTCCCCAGATTTTAATTCCGCTCTTCCTTTCACTCATTGGAGATATTCAGCTTAATTTTTTTTTCCAATATACAAGGATTTCTGTCAATTTGTCAGATTTTGAGACTCACAAGCATTGTGTTAATCTCCTTCCAAGTTCTACCTGCTGATGATGTTTTACAGTTTTTCTCCATTATAGACTTTATAAATCTATAGAATTTATAAATTCTATAAGCAGATGTTTTTTCTCACTCTATAATATGGCAAGAAACTGGAATTTTTCAGATATTATAAATAATTTTATTAGCGATAATATTTTGAAAATGGCACTTCTTAGACTTTGCCAAATACTCCGTTTCTTACTAAGTATTGTAGGAAAATAAGGAAAGGGGAAAAGAATACCCATAGAAGTTAAACATTGGAAATTAAAATTATTATTTTTTTTTAAAACATACGTATACTTACATTGGAAACTTTGAACTCATAGAAAATGTAGTTTCTATTGCCATTGGAAGCTAAAATACAGAAAAATAAATTTTGGTTACAGCACAGAATGAAAGACGTCAAAAAAAAAAAAATGCATTCTGCCAATTTCCTTCTTTTGTGGAATTGACCCAGAGCGTCAATATTCTTTTATTTTCCAGAAATCTCAGTGACTTTTAATTTAGGCTTTTTCAAAAGGCTTTTTTTTACCTATCAAGTCATGATATTATATGCTGCAGAATATCTTAGATGTAGGAGCATGAATTCCGTGAAGGTCAAAGAGGCTTCAAAAGCTCTTGAAGGATTTAAGTATCCTTTCTAATTAAATGATAACAGAATGCCTAAATCCTCAGAATGCCTAACTCCTTAGAAAAATCAACATTCTTCATTTTCCAAAAAATCCCTCAAGATTAAAATAAAAATATATATGTATATATTTTTTATATCGGTATGTTATTCAAATTCATGAACATGGGAAGGAGTTGTCTTAAAAAATTTGTGTTGATAGGCACACTTTTTCTGTTAACAACATTTTGGCAGATCTGCCCAGGAATTTAATTCATTCCAAAAGGTCAGAAATTTAAAAGTTTTCATCTTTAACCAAATTTTCTTGGTGAACCTGGGTTTTGTGGTCTTGCTCCAACTGAAAGTCATTTGGGTACACATCTTTAATGATCTTTAAGGACCCTTCCAACCCAATAACCCTCCCTCATCAACCCTACAAATATTTTGGGGGCGTTTTTCCCGAACTAACAAGAGCTGATCAAGACTCACGTGCAGATTCTCCATCATCCCAGAACAACTCCCCAGTGGCTTCGTTGTTGTCGTCCAGCGCAATGATCAGTCCCATAGGATTCTTACGGCTGTGGGCCAAAACCAAAACCCCACCATTTATTAATAAAAAATAAATAAAAAAATTAGATGTGTAGTAAACAGTCTTTAAAGCAAAATAAAATAAAATAAAAAAGTCTTTAATGCTCATTTTAAGAGTATAGAGCTCAAGGGGGCTTCAAAACTTTGAAAATTGTCTTGTGTTGGTCCCTGCTTTACGTGTTTGATGATTTTCAAGTAAAAGAATAAAATCCACCGAAAGTTTGCAAAAAGGGAAAAGAAAGGAAAAAGAATGAAAAGAGAAAAATCTTCTCTAGTTAATTATTAGAAATCTTTTGAGAATTATTAGAAATATTTTGAGAATACATTGAGAAAATCAGTGGTGCCTGTCCTTAATTTCCAACTTTCAAATGTTAAATACTGCTAGATAATAATAATAATAGCGCTAAAATGCTGCTAAGGAATAATTATGCTCCAAATACTGCTTTATTTATGTATTTATTTCCTGAAACTGGGTGGCCCCAAGGCCCTTCCTTTAAATCCCATTTTCCTGCCATTTTAGTGAAGAAAATATTTCGCCCTTGGACGTACCTCTCAACAGTGTTGGTCGCTGGCTGCTGGGTAGGATAAACGTAGCCCCCGCGCAGGTGAAGCCCCATCTTGTCTGCGGGCAGGTAGAGCGGCATTTTCTGCTTCCTGACGGACAATTTTGCGCCCTTTTGGGTAGGGATGAAGAAAAATTAGGTTGCATCACCCACTGCTGTCTTAATTCCCTTTTTCCTCTTATTTCTTCCTTTTTTTTTTTTTTTTTTTTAATCTAATTCCTCAGTTCCTTAATTCTTCTCATTTTTTTCTTTTGAATCAATTCCCAGTTCCTTAATTCTTCCTTTTGGTTTAATTCCCAGCTCCTAAATTCTTCATTTTCTTTATTTCCTAAATCCTTAATTCTTCCTTTTATTTCATTCCTAAGTCCTTAACTCCTCCTTTTACTTAATTCCTGGTTCCTAAGTTCTTCCTTTTACTTAATTCCCAATTCCTTAATTCCTCCTTTTACTTAATTCCCAATTCCCAAATTCTTCCTTCTACTTACTTCCCATTTATTTATTTTGGCTTAATTCCTAGTTCCTTGACTCTCCCTTTTGACTTAGTTCTTAATTCCTCAATTCGTCTTAATCCCTCCTTTTCTTAAAAGGTTTCAGTCCTGAGATTATCCGTACTGCTGCCAATGGTCCCAAAGTAAACCAGCAGAGATCAGTATGGTATAATGCTAAAAATCAGCAATTCTCCACATTTCCTTATATAATATATAGCAATATATTAACAATTAATTATATAATAGCAATTCTCCTATTTCCTTACCGTTTCATAATCGTACCAGACAGCATCAGGAATATACGCTTCAATTGTGTCCACCCCCTACAAGGCAAAAACAGAGACAAATTTCATATTTGAATGCAAATTAATCCGATAAACCAAAATTTCCAAAATAAAGCTGACAATGAGAAAAAAATCCGATCTTTCTCCTTATTTTTAGGCAGAGTAACGATATTGTCCCAAACCTCAGAAAATCGGAAGGCATTTTCGAATTGAAGGAATAAAAGAATGAGGGGGGAAGATGGCCAAGGAATTCAACTTGTTGAGGGGCTTCTGCTGCAATTTACTGTAAGAAAGTTGAAATTTTTGACTTGAGGTTCCTCAGGAATTAATAACGGGGATTGATATAAAGATATCAAATATCAAATCTTATCAAATCTTATCAAATCTTATCAAACATCGAGGCAGTGAAACCTACTTGGTCAAGTACGGGGCTAATGAGCAGGCCAGGACCCCACAGGAACTGCCTGTCCACGCTCCACGTTGCTTCATCAGAATAAAACCTAAGCAAAAAGGAAAGCAATGGCATTAATTGTGCTTAATCTTAGGTAAATATTAATTTAGTCTTATTAATTTAGCCTGCATTAATTACGCCTGTGCATAAGTGAGTCTGGGTGTGTTTCTTAATGTAGTTTAAGATATCAAGAAAATAAACGGGAATAAAGGCAGGAAAATTAAATTTGTAAAATAGACGTGCTAACAGAGAATAATTTAATAAACTGCTAATGAAATTTCATAGCAACTCTTAGAGTAACTGATAAAAATGATCACTACGTGTGTGCAGAAATTATAGATGGATTTGATGACTCTCCAGATTGCTCCAAAATGGTATTTCAAAATTCAGACATTGCGCGTATCCCAATGCGCAGCGTCTTTCAAAAACTAGATTTGGGATAGAATTCTTTCTTTCTAGGGAAAAAAAAAATGGATTTGGGAACTTACTCGTGCAAAACCGGCCGTGCCACCGTGTCTCCTTGGGTGTGAGCTTTGTAGAAGAGCGTGTACAGGTAGGGCAGCAGCGTGTAGCGGATGTTCAAGTAGTGCTTTGAAGTTTTCACCAAAATCGAATCTGCCCCAAAGTAGGCAGGGTCCTGGGGCTGAAAGTAACCAATAAGCGATTTTAATTTCTGTGGTCTATGGGGTGCTGCCAAAAATCAGGATGTTGTGGCAAGCACAACGCATTTGTGGACACCAACGGGGATGAAATTTGATTTACAAAAATCATATTTTTGTAAAGCATATTCTCATATTCACCAAGCATATTCTCTGGTGCCTACAATTAATCCTTATAAAGCTAAACCTTTCTGAACCCTAAATTATTTGCAGCAGGGATTTCCTAAGCGTAAGGTGGCACCAATTTCAAACCGGTCTACTGTTTAACTATTGTTGGTAGAAATCTGTTTTTCAGAATTCTGAATTTATTTTCATAGATTCTGAATTTAATTGAGTGTTAACTACCAGAACAGAAACGTGATGATTTATCACAAGATGAGTCTTTGTAACAGGATGCACAACTTACTTGGCGCAGTTCTGTGTTGTGATTCCTGGAAAATGGGTAAAATGCTCCTACTTGCATCCATCGCCGGCAAAGTTCTTCTGAGACGTCATCGAAGAAACCACAAATATCTGCTCCAATCTTAAAATAAAACCAGAATGTGTTGAGCGCACAACACATCTCCACCAAAAATCCTCTAAAGATACGGAGATTTCTGTGTTCATCCCTAATTGTTGCCCGGGGTCACAGAGCCATTCATCTCATTTCTCCATCCCATTTCTCCAAATCTCTCATCTGTACCTAAATTTTATATTTTCCATTGTGTTTTCCTCTGTTTGAACCCCAGAATTCTGGAGATGTTACACGAAGTAGCCAGGTAGAAATTGATTTTTCAGTAAATATTTTTCAGCCCAACTTCTGTGCACGTGGAATTAGAATTATTCAAATATAGGTCCTACAGAAAGTGAAACCAACTCCAAGCTAACACTGCTCATTGGTGCTAATATGCATAAATTAGCATAACAGTACCAAGGTCACAGAAATTCAAAGAAAAATGAATTATTATGAATATTAATTCATATTAAATGAATAATATTATTTCATTAATAACTGTATTTAAAGTTTCCCAGAGGTATGAGGTGGCTTGAAGCACAAAATCCTATATTTGATATCCACACACACACATATTCAACAGAGGGAAATGGTGTAAAGATAAAATCAGTTATTCCTGGGAAGAAAATATTTAAATAGACTCCCAGGGGGATTAATTTAAAGCTTTGAAAGGTGGAATTAGGTTGAACTCCATGATCTTTAGAGGCCCTTTCCAACAAAAACCATTCCATGGGTCTACAAAAAGACGTTTATGCAGATGGGCTTATACATATCAAGCATAATTTAAACATTTTGTTGTAAAAAGGTACCAAAAGTGACCGTTTCTTACATAAGGGATTCCAAAGAGCCCGAATTCCAGCATTCCGGGAATCGCCCATTTGAGCTGATCCCACGTGGCGGCGTTGTCTCCCAGCCAGTGCCCCGCGTACTTCCCAGACCCCGCAAAAGTAGACCTTGAAAGAAGGAAGCTTCGTTTCCCAGGAAATATGGCTTTGATGGCTCTGAAAAAAAAAATAATAAATAAATAAAAATCAAAGAAAGGTGGAATTAGGCAAAGAATAAATTGGGTATGGAGATGAGTAGATCTACCTACACTTACATTCACTGATTTACCAGGATAAATAAGTAAAGGACACAGACTCCCCTAATTTTTAAGGTGTCTATTAACTAAATTATTATTTTTTATTAATCTCACTAGCATCGTTAATTTCACTAACCTTAAAGAACCCTTTTGCTTTTGCCTGCCAGCCTTCATCACATTTTAACTCTAAATAACAAAGCCTGGGTCTCCTTTCAGCTTTGCTCTATGCACAGAACTGCGTCACCAAAACCCAATGATAGTGGTTTGAATTTTGACTCAAAAAAATAATTTTAATTTCAAAAATGTAATTTTGAATGCCCACTGTAGAAAGATTGGAGATGACAATTCGTATAGACCTTGGAAAGTGAATTGCCCAAAATTGAGGGCATTGGCTCTACTCTTGAAGGTCTTTTCCAACCGTAATGGCTCTATGATACTCTGATTATTATTAATTTTTTTTTTTTTTTAATTTGAGGTGTTAAGAAGCCTTCCTTACTCTTGTGTTGACAGAGTCATGGAGTATCCGAAAAGGTTGTGGACATCGTATTGCTTCCCCCAGTTCTGCACTGCATCCATGCAGAGCGTCTTGGAATACAGGACTCGGTCAAGAATTTCTGTGACAAAGCAGTTTGGGAAATGCATTTTAATGGACTGAATTTAATCAATTTACTTTTAATTAAACACAAAGAAGATTTCTGCCTTCAAACTTTCTGTATCTCACAGCAATCCACATCGAAAATTAAATAATTCCCTACACACTCCTAAGCTTTGCCAATGGGGTGGGATTTACCATCCTGAGGCTGCACGTACATCAAATTTTCTGATTTAATAAGATTAAATCCAGCTTCAAGCCGGATTTCACGTGCCAGGAAGGACTCGCCCGAAAACTACACCCCAAAATTTCTGAACCATTTGACGTGGCCATGACCATTGTCCAGCAATGATCAAAGGTCTGGCTTGATAAAGAATTTCAGTTCCGCTTTATCATTGCCTGCACCTCTAATTATTGACATTGAAATAGTAGGTGATATAGATGGTAATAAAACAACAAAAAGTACAATTATTATACACAATTAACACACTGACAACCTTCATTTATTATTCCGGTGGGTGTAAACCAAGATATTCTTTTCTAGTGAGCCATATAAACCACATCTTTGACCTGGCATTTGGTATATTTGTACTTTCAGTCGATAAAAGTACTCAAAAAATCCATAAAACCCACAGTAAAATCCCTCCGTATCCTTTTAACTGATAACACAGTTATCCCCAGATTTTTTGCTAAAAGATTTTGATTTTTGTTTTCTAAAGACAGACTTACGGGGCGTGTAAGGTGGGTAGTTTAGTTCGTTCTGCTCACAACCCTTACTTGAGCCGTGAACAAAGCTGGCTACTTCGTTCATATCCTGAAAAAAATAAAATAATAAAATAAAATAAAAAATAAAATAAAATAATAAAATAAAATAAAATAAAATAAAATAAAATAAAATAAAATAAAATAAAATAAAATAAAATAAAATAAAATAAAATAAAATAAAATAAAATAGGCAAATTCCAGTTTCAAATTGAAGCTAAGACATTCCCAACACCGATACTTTTTTTTGGACTTTCAGCCAATGACATGTATGTCATTGCAAAGTGACTTGTAGCTGCTGACCACAAGAAGCACAGAAAATAATATTTATTATTTCCTCCAGCAGCCACGACACCGATGTACGAAATCATCAAAAAAAGTCTTTCTGAAGGTCAAAATGATGAATTTGGAACAAAGTGGTGATGGCAGGATTTCACCCAAACTGGAGAAATTACAGCTTTTCCCAAATCCTGCCTTGTTTTTCTACAAAGTCCCAAATATTTGCACAAAATAAAAACAACCCACAGGCTGCATGTTCCAGCCTGAAAAGAAAAATGTCCTTACCCCGTAAAAATCCCAAATCCTACAAAAGGTGTTCACTTTTTCTCTACCTAAAAACATACATAGCTTATTAAAAATAAAAGCTACCGTAGGAATTATGATCACGGTCATCAATTCTTTGATAAATAAAATTACACTGAATATGCCTTGACTGAAGGAAGCAAGTATCCAATGCATTAGGGTAAAATGTAAGTTTTTAAATTACAAACTTTAAATTAAAATTAAATAAAAAAAAAAAAAATCAAAATTACAGAAGAGATGTACAAATCCTGCATGGATTTCAGGTTAGTCACAATAAACCTTTCTCCAAATTCATCGCAGAATAAAACAACCCATTGAGCCATAAAACTGATTTTTTTTTTCCTTTTTACAAAAATAATTTAAAAAGGGTGAATTCCTTACAATCCAGAGTCCATCATATGGCACTTCCCTGTAAAACGTCTGACATTCTGACACCCACCAGTTGGTGCAGGTGGGACTGGTGAAATCTGGGAAGACGGTTTTGCCTGGCCACACCTAAATAAAAGGAAAAAAAATTAAAAAATTAAAAAATTAAAAAAATGAAACATTCTGGGTATTAAAACTGAGAATTATTTTTGCAGGACAGCATTTTTACAGCCATCAGGAGAAAACTTTTGAGATATGGATTGCAAAAGAATTTACACTCAGAAAGAAGTTAATGTCTTGAGTTTTCAGCTCAAAAGTCAGTTTTAAGTCAAAATTAAGTTGTGCAAAATTGTGCCGTAAGCAGCTGCATTTGTAAACTTGTTCTAAAGAAAATTTCAAAGCGCTGAAGGGGAAATTGCTAGGTAATAATTGAAAATAATTGAAAATAAACCGATGTTTACTGGCCTTTTAAAATGGTTCTTTTCCTTTTGACCTAATGTAGAGAAAACTGCGAAAAAAAATGAAATATTTCCTTACCTCGCCAACTAAGGGAAGACCATCAGATCCGTTAATCCAAACTTTACTGCTTTCTCCCCTCTGATAGGCTGGGTAGTCCGAACCGTTTTTAAGAGGCTCAGTGCTGATAGCCGGATCCTAAAAAAAATGGAAATAAAATTCCAAAACTACAGAAAATGTGCACCTGCTGTTATTGAGCCCAGCAACTCTAAGGATGTCAACTGTAGCAATGTTCAATTATCCTGATATTATTTAAGAAGGAAAAATCATTTATTTTGAATAATACATAATATAATAATAATATAATAATATAATAATATAATGATATAGTAATATAGTAATATAGTAATATAGTAATATAGTAATATAATAATATAATAATATAGTAATATAGTAATATAGTAATATAGTAATATAATAATATAGTAATATAATAATATAATAATATAATAATATAATAATATAATAATATAATAATATAATAATATAATAATATAATAATATGTATTTGATGTAATGTCATAGTAAAACGTGATTATAATTATTACCAATAATAATAAATGCTTACCAATATGAGAACATATTTTTTATTATAGCCTTGCAGATAATTTCGAAACTTAGGGAGGCCTGCGAATTTCTCTTGGTCGTAAGTAAAATCTTTCCTTGCTTCCATGTAATCAATGTCTGTATATTGAACGTCCTGAAAGAAAAGAAGCAATATTTGACTCCGGGATGTGCTGCATTTTGATTAAAATTTCTGGAAAAGCAACTGATGCAATCAACTGGATGCAGGCGTCTATTTTTAATGGTTATCCACCAGTCTTGTTTTTTTTTTTTTCATGAAACTGGGAAAAAAACGGCTCTTGATGCTGATGTTCTGTGGCTTCTGAGAGCATCAGAAAATCAGGTATTGGGAAAACAAGCTATTTTGGTTGTTTTCAGGTATTGGGAAAACAAGCTATTTTGGTTGTTTTCGGACATTGGGAAAACAAGCTATTTTGGTTGTTTCTGCTCAATTTCGCCATGAAAAGCCACATTTTTACTCACGAAAGGAAGATCAACGGCTACGTTCCGCTCCACAACCGCCTTCACCTCGTCCAGAGACCCGTAATCGTAGCGACTGAGCTGAAAGCCCAGAGCCCAATAGGAAGGCAACGCCGGCATTCCGACCAGCTGGAAATTAAAACCAAAAAAAAAAGGATGAGATTTTTGGGTCCGATTCCCTAAATTTGCACTCCTCAGAGAGATTCAGCTGGAGCATGAGAAGCCACATTTGATGCAATCCCCGTCAACTGTGAAGTTTTCCTAATTTTTTTTCCCCAAAAAACAGCCAAATGCTGATGTCAAGAACGACGTATCCATTGATACCCATTGAATTATTTTGTTATCCTTAAAAGAGTAAGCTCTTTTTAAAATAATTACAATATTTAATAATTTGTTATTTAATATTTTAATGCTTGGAATTTTAACGTTCAACGTTCACCACTCGACGTCGCGACACTCAACGCGATTATGAACCAAACATCAATAATGCTGATTTTTGAAGAGCAAAGCCAAAGGTTGGAGAACATCTGGCCAAAAATCAACCCTGCCTAAAACAGAATGACCAAAACCGAACCGCCCAGGGCCCCCGAGGGTGGACGCCTACCTTCACGTACTCCTGCACCACTTGCTCGGGAGTGTCACCTAAGAAGACATAAAAATCTAGAATTCCGCCAATTGTTCTGTAAGTGACTGCTGGCGCCGGTTGTAGGGCGAACTCTGCAAGCCAAAAAACACACAAAAATGGGATGGGATGTTTCCTAAATCTCCAGTAACTGTTATGATGATATGAGATGGAAAAAAATCAAGTAAACCCAAAAGCTAAATTACTTAAAATGAAAAATATAAAAGATAAATTAAAAGATAAATTACTTAAAATGAAAAGTTTTCAGCTCCTTCTAAAAATGTTAATTATCTTAATTTTTAAAATGTTTCTATTTACTTTCCTTTACAGTCCGAAACAAGAAATCCTTCTCATTGAAGTTTCAGTCTCAAGACACTGGAATATTTCACTTCAGCATCCAAATAAGCACCATTTTCCTTAATTAAGGAAAATAAGCACAATTTGCCTTAACGAAGGAAAATTAAGGGCACATATTTGAAAGTGCTGTTTAAACTTAATTTTAAATTTAGGTTCTGCTTTTAAATGTCTTGTAGCAAAACATCCCTGACCCCAAACGAAAATGTCCTTTGGGTGTATGGCAGGGGTCAACAAAACCTTAATAACTGTGAGCTATTTGCATAGCTCATATAATAATAAATGGTAATAATAATAATAATAATAATAATAATGCTTATAATAATAATAATAATGATAATGATAATGATAATGATAATAATAATAATAATAATAATAATAATAATAATAATAATAATAATAATAATAATGCTTATAATAATAATATTATATGCAAGGAAATTCTTGCCCTAATGACTGCGTTCACACATTTTAAGACAACTCCTTTCAAAATTTAACAGAATATTGTATACTTTAAAAACTGAAATCAGCAGCTTTGCAGTGTAATAACCCTGCAGATCATAGAAAAAAAAAGGATTTTTTTTTTTTCTTTTTTGCTGTGGAGAAGGCGTGCTTACCCATGGCATTGCTGTTCATCAAGAAAACACCAAAAGAGGCTCCACTCGTGTCTTCCAAACACAAGAAGAAAGTCTGGACGCCGTATAAGTTATCCATGTTCTTGAAGGAAAACAGAAAAGATTATTAAAAAAAAAAACAATCTCTCAAAAAATGTATCACCTGCAAGGTTAAGCTTCTCAAAATGGGAATATAAAATTTGCTCAAAATTCATCAAAAGCCCAGAATCAAGGAAAACCTGTTTCCCTTGGAGCCATACAGATAAGACCTCAAACCTCTGATGAACAATTATTAAAAGGATGAAGATTATAAATTCTACCAGGGATGGAAAGAAAATAAACACAAAAATTTCTACAACGCATTTGGTTGTAGGCAAACGCGACCTGCCTTAGTTTTGGGTTGAAAAAGAAAAATAGAAGTAACAGCCCATAGGCGATATTTCAATATTTTAAAATATTGACTAATTTTATTTTATTAGTCAATATTGACTAATAAAATAAAAAATATTGACTAATATTTTAAAATATTGAAATATCGCCTATGGGCTGTTACTTCTATTTTAAAATATTGACTAATATTTTAAAATATTAGTCAATATTTTAAAATATGTAAGTACTGAGCCATTCTCCTGAATCCTATTTCAACAAGAGGGTCAGTGCTGCATCGATCTAACTTTAACGTGCCAGAAATTACATCAGAAATGTAATTCTTATTTATTTATTTTTAATTTTTGCAATATTACCTTGTCTAGCACACTCTAGCAGATATTTCCCTTTTCTCAAAAAGGCCAAAAGCTAGGAATAACTACAGCGATAATCGTTTGACTATTTCACCCAAAGAAACAAACGAAAATATATTCCGAACGGGAATCCAAACTAAAAAAGCAATAATCTGCTTCTTGGAAACTGGATCAATTTGTCGACAAAAAATAAATAAATTAATAAAGTGGGGTGGAAAATAAGTAGGAAAAAAACATAAACAGCTGATAGAGCTATTATTTTTTGTAAATCAACAGCTGCCAAATGCGTTATTTCCTGAGCAACGAGGGAAAGTGTTTTACCGGCCGAGTTTTGCATGTGGCGACGCACAGCCAAGCTGTTTTTTATTGTTTTTATCAGCAAAAAAAACAGTGTGAGATTTAGATGCTCATGAGCTGATAGGCAGCGTGTTACAATACGGCACAAATTGACCGAATCACTGCAAATGTTGACCAAAAGCTATTCCACCGGCAGTTTTACTGGGTTATATCTACCTTTTGGCAATCACACGCAGCACTCAGCACAGAATAAAATAAAATAAAATAATAAAAACAAAATAAACATAAAATAAAATAATAAAATAAAATAAATATAAAATAAAAAAAATAAAAACAAAATAAATATAAAATAAAATAAAAACAAAATAAATATAAAATAAAATAAAATAAAATAAAATAAAATAAAATAAAATAAAATAAAATAAAATAAAATAAAATAAAATAAAATAAAATAGATTTTGGCGAGGTGCCAAACATGCCATATGCCTGGACCGCAGGATTTGCCCAAAGAAAATATAATAAATTTTTCTTACTCCCGAAGGGGCAGAGTCCCGGCTGAACATGGGCCAGGTTTTCCAGTTGACATCGTGCTGGAATTGCTTGTGCACGTGCTCGCCCACGCCGTAGACGTTGCTGCTGGGGAGTTTCGTGGAGAGCTGCAAGAATTGGTCGGCGTACACCAGCGGGCCGATGGAGGTGTTGAACCTGGGGGGGGGGGGGGAAATTTGGGGGATAAAACGGGAAGGTCAGGTCCGTTGGCGTCGTTGAATGCAAAACAAACAAACAAACAAACAAACAAACAAATAAATAAATAAATAAATAAATAAAATAAAATAAAATAAAATAAATAAATAAAATAAATAAATAAATAAATAAATAAATAAATAAATAAATAAATAAATAAAATAAATAAATAAATAAATAGAATCCCAACCCATTGATTTCAAAAAAAAAAAAAGAAAATTCGAATTTGAATTTTTGAAGAAAGTGATTTTGTCGCTTGGTGCGTCGTATTACGGCCAATACCTTTTTTTTTTTTTTTTTTTTTTTTTGGCATACCACACTAAAAATACTGCGTGTTTAAACAATAATTCATTAGTGGTGTTTTTTTTTTCATTAAAAATGACTTTGTTTTGCTCTTATTTAAATAAAAAGACTACGGGTAATAGAAACAACCCTCCGGAGTGTTGTTTCAAGCGGGTCCCCCTGGATTAAATGACGCGTTCTCCCCCTCCACACCCCCAATTAAATCAGAGGTGGCTTCCTGAACACCAGCCCCGTAATTAACGGCAAATTAGTCCCCAGAAAGGCTTTTAACAAAGCAAACAATACAAAGCCCGGAGGACGAAAGCCAATCCTAGCTAATTAAACTGGAAGAGTTGCTAGTGGTCAGGCTGGTTTAATTGGTTTATTAAATATTTCCTCCAGGTGCTTCCGCCTTTTAACGGGCCCCAGTGTTGGTTTAGGTTTAGCTCATGTTTGGGTGTTGTTTTTTTTATTTTTCCTAAGGAAATAAAGGGATTTTTTCATATTTTATTCCTATTTCAGTAGAAATAGCTTACTGCTGGCTGGTAGGAAAAAATCCCGTATCGTATAAGGCCCGGCCTGATATTGATGGTTGAGAATTGCAGAATGAGCGTAATTAAGACCAAATATATATAAAAATATGGTGATTTTAAGTGCTGCCCAGGATTTGTAATGATCGAGGAACCGAGGACTAAATGCCCTGAATTTATGGCACAAAGTAGCTGTGAAGATTTCCCCAGGATTAAGGGGAAAAGAGGGGGCGGAGGCAACAGGGCAAAAGGTGACCCTGCGAGATGGAGCTCCCCATTGCCCAAATTTTGAAAATATTTCCAATTTTACATTGAAAGAATATTTCCATGCTGCTCATCCAGCTAAAGAAGAAAAGGAGGAGTTGGCACGCCCGAAAGAGCACCCAATGTGACCATATGTTCAAAATAAGATAAAATATGATAAAATAAGATAAATAAAATAAAATAAAATAAAATAAAATAAAATAAAATAAAATAAAATAAAATAAAATAAGGTAAAATAAGGTAAAATAAGGTAAAATAAAATAAAATAAAATAAAATAAAATAAAATAAAATAAAATAAAATAAAATAAATAAGATAAAATAAAATAAAATAAAATAAAATAAAATAAAATAAAATAAAATAAAATAAAATAAAATAAGATAAATCAAAACAAAATAAAATAAAACAAAATAAAATAAAATAAAATAAAATAAAATAAAATAAGATAAATCAAAACAAAATAAAATAAAACAAAACAAAACAAAATAAAATAAAATAAAACAAAATAAAGCAAACCAACCAACCAAAAAAAAAAAAAAAGAAGCTGATGTCAGAATATTATAAATAAAAAGCTCCAAAGTTACTCACAGGACTTTTCCGTTGCTTACTCGGGTCACCCTGATGCTAAAGGGATTGTTCTCGACATCGACTCTGTATTTTAAATCGGAGGCCGCCGACCCGGTGAAGGGCACCACGTGCTCATGGGGGACTTCAAACCTTTTGTTTTTGGGGTCAGTGATCTGCAAAGGAACACCGGGACGTTAAACATTAATGAATTTAACACTTCCCAGATTTAAGGTCCGATGAGACCAGTTATGGAAGAGATCTGACTGGGATGGACTGGGAATCGTGGATGGAAGGGGCCTTAGGGACCAGTTACGGAGGTTATCTGACTGGGGCCAGATATATATTCATATATATATATAAAGATATTAATAAATAAGATATTTCCCATCATCTCCTCTCTAAAGGAGAATTATGCTCAAATTCTGAATAATAATAGTTTTTGGCATTTCTCAGCATCTCACTTCCAGTCTTTCTGGACGTCCTATATTGGCTGCTTATAGCCAAACCCACCCCAAATTCCACATTTCTGGCAGGAAAACATGTGGCAAACACCTTCCTTCCCCCCCCCCAGAAAATAAAAAAAAAAAAGGAGACAAAAATAGGGCAGGAAAAGTCCAGCCCAGGCTCAAAATCCATCAATGGCCACTGAATTTTACACCACGTAATAATAATAAAATGAATAAAAATACTTGACCCAAAACTCTTTTTCTGATGAAAAGGGGGAAAAAATGGAAGTAGGATAAAAAAATCTATTTTGAGGGGATTTTTTTTTTCTGCATGAATGTTGCTGTGTTAAGGATTTTGTACCCATTGCTCCTCCGGGTACAAGAAAGGTTTCTCCTGGTCCAAATTTTTTCATTAGAAGCACCAGGAGTGCTAATTTTTGGTAGGAGCCACAGGACAAGAAAGAGGATTCATTACTCAATTAAATTAATTCTGTTATAATCTTGTAGCGTATCCCTTGTGCACCACCCAGGCCAAAGTTTTATAAAATAAATAAGTAAATAAGTAAATAAATAAAATAAAGTAAAATAAAATAAAGTAAAATAAAATAAAGTAAAATAAAGTAAAGTAAAGTAAAGTAAAGTAAAGTAAAGTAAAAGTAAAGTAAAGTAAAGTAAAGTAAAGTAAAAGTAAAGTAAAGTAAAGTAAAGTAAAGTAAAGTAAAGTAAAATAAAATAAAATAAAATAAAATAAAATAAAATAAAATAAAATAAAATAAAATAAAATAAAGTAAAGTAAAATAAAGTAAAGTAAAATAAAATAAAGTAAAGTAAAATAAAGTAAAGTAAAATAAAATAAAGTAAAGTAAAGTAAAGTAAAGTAAAGTAAAGTAAAGTAAAGTAAAGTAAAATAAAATAAAATAAAATAAAATAAAATAAAATAAAACAAAAACATTAAATTGGCAAAAACTCACCTTGAAGTGAAAGCGATTTTGTGTCTGATATTCTCCCGTGAGGAGCACGGTGTCGATGTCGTTCCCAAAAAGTGACGGTGCCGAGAGCCGGTTCAACAAAACTTGGAACCCTTGGGGTGGGGGAATTAAAATAAATAAAGCATAAAATTTTTGAATTTATTAGGATCGGTGTTTTCCCAGTTCTTGGTGTGCGGACTCACCCTGTGGAGTCGACTGCAGTTGCCCCCCCGTTTTGTAGCCATGGTTGGAGGAGAAGTAGCACCAGGGCACTCTGGTGTCATCCTGGGGCCTCCAGCAGCAGCCACGGAGGTCGCACAGGTTCTGGTCCAAAAAAAAGCAAAAAAGGTAAATTTTTCCACAAATAAATCCCCTATCATACAGTTTATGAAAAACACACGAGGTGCAGCCACCAAAAACCCTAAAAAACACTTTCCATCCACTCAGCTCCATCTCCGAACATCCTATCAGGTCAGTTGGGTGCCAACAAGACTTTTTGGGGACTGAAACTAGAAATTTGCTCATTAGTTCCGAAAATAAATTAAAAAGGAGGATTTGGGGATATTTGTTCTTCCTTAAAGCCATCAGCAAATTAATTTTTTTTAAAGAAATTATTGCCATGGCAGATGGGATAAAAAAAAAAGGTCATAGGTTGAGGAGGGTTTTAAAGCAAATAATGTTTTTAAAATTTCGTCTTTAAAATTTTTAGCATTGAAGTAATGTTTTAAAAACATTAAAAATAATGAAAAGGAAAAAAAAAAAAAAGCATTAATTTTGGTATAAAGACAAATCAATTGCTTCCTTCCTGGCTTAAAAATGTCTCCAAGTGGAGCACCTGATGCCTCGATCATCCCAACCCTCATGTTGAAAAAAAAACAGAAATTTTCGAATTAGTTCCGCGTAGCCTCGAATGGAGATAAAATCAACTTTATATAAAGCAATTAAAAAAAAAAAAATAATCAGTCTGTCATGTCAAGCACACGTGCTGGAGTAGTGACAGCAACCTTTCCAGCCCAATAAACCAATAAAACTTTCCAGCCCAATAAATTCCTTCATTTATTTTTTTTTTTTTTCTGGCAGGAATTAAGTTGTTCGCCCACGTTGTGAAAGAATACGGGCCCTCTGATATTTCAAGCATCCGATTATTTTTGTTATCATTAGCAAAATGCGTCATTCCTGGGGTCAAAGCATCGCTGTGATGATATCGGGGGAATTTCACGGGGATCAAAGATCCACCAGCGAACTCAACCCAACACAAAGATCTCCAGGACTTTCCCAGTTTCTCCCCATTTCAGTCAACGCAGAACCAGGCTGGATTTGGAGCAGCTCAGAACCACCCCAATTTCCCCCACTTTTGTGCAAAAGCCGGAGAAAAGCTCATTTTTATGATATTTGGCTCAATTTTGCAGTAAGCATTGAGATGCCTACAAAACCACCCAGGATAAACCAAAATTCACTTTAATGATAAAAATATTATAAAATATATTATAATATAATAAAATAATATAATAATATAAAATAATATAATAATATAAAATGTATAATAATATAAAATATATAATAATATAAAATATATTATATTATAATATAATTATATATTATATATATATTTATATATATATTATATATATTATATAATTATATATTATATATATTATATATATTATATATATTATATATATTATATGTAATTATATATTATATATATATTTAATATATATATAATATATATATATATTATATATATATTCATATATATATATTATATAATTATAAAATAATTCAACTGCCTTAATGACTATTAAGACTAAATATTTTTATTGGATATCAGAAAATGACTAAAACGAATGTTTAATACCAGAAAACAATTATTAAATATCAGAAAATAGCTACTGAATATCAAAAGTGAACTATTTGTCCCAAATTTGGGCATCCACCATCCTCTTTCTCCAACTTTCCGCTACCTTCCAATTATTCCTCCTTCCTCCCCAGACCAAAAATGATTTCAATAAGAATATTTTAGGAGAATATTTAAATATTAATGCTTAAATAAGCTCATTTGGGTAGGAATTTGGAGCGTGCGCTTTATGGCACGTATCATAGGGCACATTTCGTTCACGTCCACCACCGGTGACGGAGCAGAGTCCACCCGAAGAAGGGGCCCGTGACCGTTATCAAAGTGATAATTTCACATAAATATTTAAGCTCACCCTGCCCTCCGGGCTATAAAAGCGACCTCCCAAATACCGATAGAGCCAACCGGGGGGGCAAAAATAGCGAGCTTATCCAGAGATAACCTCGGTAGCGGCGATAACCGCCGAACGTTGAACTCTGCCCCCAGGATCAAGGCAGGGCACGTCTGCTTTGTGTAAAATTCCACAGATAAAGCAGGGTTTTATCAGAAAAAGAGCGATAAAATCTCCAACTAGCACGCGTGCTGGGCATGGGAGGCGATACCAGGGCGTGTTCGCGAGTATCGTCGAATTCGTATTCTGGGGCTGGATAGAAAATGGTTATTTTCTCCCCATCCCTCTCTGCTCCGTAATTCTATTTTTTTTGAGCTCATTTGCTTTGGTTTTTTGTTTGTTTTGTTTCGGTATTTTGGGTGGAAAAGAAAAGGAAGACGGATGCTGACTGGCTCTACGAGCTTGCACAGATTGAGAATTTCCCAGCCAACGTTTAGCCCAAAATCTACTTAATAGCAAAAAAAAAAAAAACAAAAACAAACAAAAAACAAAACAAACAAACAAAAAAAAAAACACAAAAAAACAACAACAAAAAAAAACAAACAAAAAACAAAACAAAACAAAACAAAACAAAAAAAAACAAAACAAAAAAACAAACAAAAAAACAAACAAACAAAAAACTAAACAAAAAAACAATACAAAACAAAAAACAACAACAACAACAACAAAAAAAAAAACAACAACAAAAACAATAAATTGCCTTTTGTTACTTATTATTATAGAATTGTTCAGTTATTCCATCAAAATCAACGTTACAGTCTTCAATAAGGAAAGAAACTTTCAATGCTTAAAAATCAATGGGCTCTTATGGGTGATGCGAGATTTAAATAAATAAAATTTCACCAAATCTTTGCTGCACTGCTGTGGGGAGAATAATTCCCAAAATACATGATTCTCTGGTTTTAGCCTCAAATTCTGCAATGTTTCATGCCTGTGATATGGAATGGTAGGGATGATGCACAACGCGGGACTCACCATAAAAATATTTGATAATTAAATTCTTATTAAATAATTATGGAGTTCACTTCTGACATCACACCAAAAAAAATGCACATGAAGCCAGGTTGCAGCAAAGCCTAGAGGAAATTTTTCCCAAATTGCTCCATTTGGGCCTAATTTTGTTCCCAAATCCAGTCCATGGCATGGGCTTTATTTCTCCCTTGAGGAGAAAAATCAGACTTGATTATGGGCTGAAATTGGTCTAAAAAATAATAATAATTTCTTTTCAATTTAAATTTTAAACTGAAAATTTTTTAAATGTTGGTTTATACGTTGGTTCAAAACTTTGAAAAATTGGTTCAACGTCGGTTTAAGAATCGGTGTTAAAAGCGGTTGTTAAAACTGGTTGCGAAAATTGGTTGTTAAATTTGGTATTTGCATACTACCCAGAATAATAAGGCTTTTGCGGGTTGAAAAACCGTTATAAATAAATAAATAAATAAATAAATAAATAAATAAATAAATAGTTTGGGTATAAGCAACCCATTTTACTAATATGAAACGTGAGTAATTTTGGCCCTGGGTTTTGGCTGTAACACCTGGCTTTTGGGCGTTTTTGGGGGTATTTCCAGACCTTGGTGGCAAATTGATCCGGGATGCAGTCGATTCTCTCGGCTGCTGTCAAGTTCAGGCAGATCGGGGAAAAATCTGCGAGGCGAAGGAACCCAAAGGTTAATTTCGGGTCGTGGATGAACATTGAAATTACCCAAAACCCACATTATTTCCATGCTTTTGCAACTGGTGTTTGTTTCTTGCCCCTGGAGCACCCAACCACCACCGTCCCGTCTGAACCACCGCCACGTTTCCAGTTATGCAAAATTTTACAACTACCAAAAACAAAACTCAAAAAAACAAAACCAAAACCAAAACCAAAAAAAAAAAAGAGAGAGAGAGAAAATCTACTTTTTTTTTTTTTTTTTTCCCCCCTCAGGGTGTTTGTGAATGATTTCTGAGGAAACAAAAACCCAAAAAAATTAACATTTTGGGTTATTTCCTGCTATCGGCATGTGACTCCGGTTTACCTTTGGTTAATGATTAAAATGGGAGACTTGCCAAGAAGAGAACGTCGTAAATTTTTGCAAAAGCGCAAGGAACAGAATGCACTTTTTCTTACTTTCCCACATTTTCCAAGACCCCTACAACAGGCATTACAAGAATACCCTCATTTTCCGAAGGAATCCTTCCCATTCAGCTCCAGAATCCAATTTGTGCAAAATTTCCATTGATTTTCTTTATCGGATTTTTGTCAAACTGATCTGAAAATTCCAAAACGGTGATTATTTTTTTTTTTTCCCCAGAAATTGACACTTACCAGTATTACCAGTATCACCAGTATCACCACTATTTACTATTGTTTCTTCCTTCGTCGCCAAAATGCCAATGAGGACGCAAGCCACAGCCACCGCCAAGCAGAAGAGGACGATAAGAATTATTTCCAATTTGCTGAATTTCGCCTTTCCCATCTATGGAGGAACACCATTTCATGAGGAACCCCAAACAAAAAATAATAATTTTTTTTTTTGGAAAAGATGTAAATTATTTCTATTTTAAATTCTGCCCTTAGTACACGTATTAACAAAAATTAAAATATTTCTAAAATAGCATTTTAAAAAAGCATTAATTTCAATAATTCTCCTATTCCCTACAATTCAAACCACGTGCAGGACACCGTTATTCGTCACATGTTCCTGCAAAAGTATATTCAAAACAGAATTTTTACCAAGTCTAATTAGAGTCTTTTTTTTTTTCATTTTTGCTGAAATTCCAGAACCAAAAATGAAAAATTGGGTTTTGAAAAATTTGTTTAAAAAAAAAACAACAACTTTTGAAAAAAGTATTTTTTCAAACGACCAAAAATTTGTGTTCTCTACCGGAGGAGATTGATATATTAAATATTAAAGTTTGTTAAAATAAATTTTTTGTGCAAGGTGGCTCTCCCAACCAACCACAAAATTCACTTTTTTTTCTTTTTTTTTTTAATTTCCAATTATGGAAGCACCAAAAATGAAGAATTCTGAGCTCTAAACGCCTGCTCTCCCACAATTCAACTGCGGAGCAAAATTCCTAGAAAAACAGGAAAGCAAAAAATTCAGTAACGCACCTTACGGCCCTCCCACCTGCCTTTCCAGCTGTGGTTTTGCAGCCGTAATTCCTGGTTTTATTCCGTCTCGTTATCAGCCGGGCGTGTCATTTGCTAACGAACCCGGCCAATGGCAGCTGCACGCTGCCGTAAATGGCTTTAATTTTTAATTTATTTTTTTTTTAAAGGTTTACAGTTTCGCTGATTCTGCAGAGCGTCCAATGCAGGCGTTTCCCTGATTTACAGTACTACGTGATAAAATATAAATTAAAAAAAAACACATTTCTGAGGGTTTATTGCCCATTTGCAGTGAGCCACGATTAGCTGAAATTAAGGCATCAAAATTAGAAATAAAATTAGAATTAAAATGACATCGAGGCACTACAAATAAAATTAGAATTAAAATTAGGATTAAAAACGAAATCAGGTGATTAAAATTAAATTTAGAATTTTAGAATTAGAACTAGGGTTAGAACTAGAGTTAGAATTAAAATTAATAGAACTAAAATTAGAAATTAAAATTAAAATTAAAAAATTAAAATTAAAATTAAAATTAAAATTAAAATTAATCAAATTATACAAAGGCATCATAAAGGCACCCTGGGTAAATCTCCACCCTCCTCCAGGACACAGGCACCCCCAAAATTTGCTTCTTTTGCACAGAAATTACAGAACACCTAACCAGGGACTCAGGAAATGAAAAAAATAATCAAAAGAAGAAGAGTAAGAATAAAAGTAATAGTAGTAATAATAGTAATAGTCATAATAATAATAATATAATACTAGTAAAATAATAATAATAATAATAATAATAATAATAATAATAATAATAATAATAATAATAATAATAATGACAATGACAATGACAATGACAATGACAATGACAATTATAAAAAAAAAATGGTAATTATTATTATGGGCTGCTCCAGGAATTGCCGTGAATCACCTGATAAAAATTCCGAAAAATATTTTGATTCTAAAACGAACTGAAAAAAAAAAAAAAATGGGGGTTTTCTGACCAAAAAGTGCGCTTTTTGGGCTGGGAGCGGAGGCCAGCGGGAAGGAGGCCCAGGAAATCCCGCAAACCTCGGCGTTATCTCTGAGCCTTCGTTAGGGCCGAGATAACGAGCGGGGCGGTCACGTGGCCGGCCAGCCCCGGGAGGTTTATGGCCCATGAAGGCCCGGCCCCGGTCGCCTTGGAGGCCCCGTTGGAGGCCACGGGGGGGGTGTAAAGGGAGGACGCGAAGGCTCGGCCGGGAAAACGATCGCATTTATCGGGAGGGAGGAGCACGTGAAGTGGGGGGGGGGCGGGGCGGGGGTGTAGAGCTCCATGGCCATGGGTACAAAGCTTCATGGTCATGGGTGCAAAGTTTCATGGTCATGGGTGCAAAGCTTCATGGTCATGGTCATGGGTGTAGAGGTTCATGGTCATGGTCATCATGGCCATGGGTGTAGAGATTCAAGGCCATGGTCATTGGTCTAAAACTTCATGGTCATGGTCATCATGGCCATGGGTGTAGAGCTTCATGGGCATGGGCATGGGCATGGTAGAACTTCGTGGTCATCGCGGTCATGGCCATGGGTCTAGAACTTCATGGTCATGGTCATCATGGCCATGGGTGCAAAGCTTCATGGTCATGGTCATGGGTGTAGAGGTTCATGGTCATGGGTCTAGAGCGTCATGGTCACGGTCATCATGGTCATGGGTGTAGAGGTTCATGGTCATGGTCATCATGGTCATGGGTGTAGAGCTTCATGGGCATGGGCACAGTAGAACTTTGTGGTCATCATGGTCATGGTCATGGGTCTAGAACTTCATGGTCATGGTCATCATGGTCATGAGTATAAAGGTTCATGGGTGTGGGCATGGTAGAACTTTGTGGTCATCACGGTCATGGTCATGGGTCTAGAACCTCATGGTCATGGTCATCATGGTCATGGGTGCAAAGCTTCAAGGCCATGGTCATCATGGCCATGGGTCTAGAGCGTCATGGTCACGGTCATCATGGTCATGGGTATAGAGGTTCTTGGTCATGGGCATTGGTCTAGAACTTCATGGTCATGGTCATCATGGTCATGGGTCTAGAGCTTCATGGGCATGGGCATGGTAGAACTTTGTGGTCATCACGGTCATGGTCATTGGTCTAGAACTTCATGGTCATGGTCATCATGGTCATGGGTCTAGAGCTTCATGGGCATGGTAGAGCTTTGTGGTCATCACGGTCATGGTCATTGGTCTAGAACTTCGTGGTCATGGTCATCATGGTCATGGGTGTAGAGCTTCATGGGCATGGGCATGGGCATGGTAGAGCTTTGTGGTCATCATGGTTATGGTCATGGGTCTAGAACTTCATGGTCATGGTCATCATGGTCATGGGTGCAAAGCTTCATGGTCATGGTCATGGGTGTAGAGGTTCATGGTCATGGGTCTAGAGCATCATGGTCACGGTCATCATGGCCATGGGTATAGAGGTTCTTGGTCATGGGCATTGGTCTAGAACTTCATGGTCATGGTCATCATGGTCATGGGTGTAGAGCTTCATGGGCATGGGCATGGTAGAACTTTGTGGTCATCACGGTCATGGTCATGGGTTTAGAACCTCATGGTCATGGTCATCATGGTCATGGGTATAGAGGTTCTTGGTCATGGCCATGGTTGTAGAGGTTCATGGTCATGGGCATGGTAGAACTTCGTGGTCATCACGGTCATGGTCATGGGTCTAGAACTTCATGGTCACGGTCATCATGGCCATGGGTATAGAGGTTCTTGGCCATGGGTGCAGAAGCTCATGGCATGGGTGTAGAGCTTCATGGTCATCACGGTCATGGTCATGGGTCTAGAGGTTCATGGTCATGGTCATGGTCATGGGGGTAGAGGTTCATGGTCATGGTAGACCTTCATGGTCATCATGGTCATGGTCATGGGTGTAGAGCTTCATGGTCATGGTCATGGTCATGGGTGTAGACCTTTGTGATCATGGCCATGGTAGACCTTTGTGATCATGGCCATGGTAGACCTTCACGGTCATGGTCATGGTAGAGCTTCATGGTCATGGTCATCATGGTCATGGTCATGGTCATGGCCATGAGTATAGAGATTCATGGTCATGGTCATGGGTGTAGACCTTCATGGTCATCAACATTCATGGTCATGGGCACTGGGAGAATACTGGGAGCACCGGGGGGGGGGGCACTGGGAGGGTATCGGGAGGATTGGGGGATACTGGGAGGGTACTGGGGGCACTGGGGGATACTGGGAGCACTGGTGTATACTGGGAGCACTGGCGCAGCGCTTCATTAATGCTGTAATTACCATCGACGGGAACAGACCCGCCCATACCGCCCCCCCCCCAAAAAAAGACCCCCCCAATTTTCCTGGGGGGGTCCCCATCATTCGGGGAGGGGTTCCCAAAATCCACGGGGGGGGTCCCAAAGTCCAGGGGGGGTCCCCGTTGTCCTGGGGGGGGGGTCTCCATTGTCCAGGAGGGGTCGTCAAAGTCTGGGGGGGGGGGTGGGAGAGCATTTTTTTTTGGGGGGGGGGGTGTAATCCGGGGGGCATCCTCTTGGTCCCATTATCCTTCGGGGGGGGGTCCCCATAGCCCTGGGGGGGGTCCCCATTGTCTTGGGGGGTCCCCATTTTCCTTTGGGGGGGGGTCCGATGGTGCTGGGGGTCCCATTGTCCTTGTGGGGGGGTCTTCATGGTTTGGGGGGGGTCCCCATTGTCCTTTGGGGTCCCATTTTTTTTCGCGGGGGGGTCCCGTTGTCCTTGGGGGGGGGGTCCCCATTGTCCTGGGGGGGGGTCCCCATTATCCTGGGGGGGGGGTCCTCATCGTCCTTGGGTTCCCATTGTCCTTGTGGGGGGGTCTTCATGGTCCGGGGGGGGTCTCCATTTTTCTTGGGGGTCCCGTTTGCTTTGAGGGGGGGGACCCCACTTTCCTTTCACCGGGGGGGGGTCCCCACTTTTGGGGGGGTCCTCCCGGGGGGGGTTCCCCCATGGGGGGGGGTCACACGTAGGCGTTGCGCCCGTATTTGTCCCCCAGGCTGATGGCGGAGGCGCCCCGGGGCCGGGGGGGGCCCCCGAGGGGGTGGCTGCGGGAAATTGGGGGGGGGGGCACGGGGTTAATGGGGGGGGGCACCCCCAAACCTCGGCCCCTCCCCAGTAGGATGGGGGGGGAATTTTAAGGGGGGGGGGGCAAATGGAGTTCCCGGGGGGGGGGGGGGGTTATATGGGGGGGCATAGTGATTGGGGGGGGGTCAGAATTCGGGGGGGGGGGGTCACAATTTGGGGGGGGGCTTTTGGGGGGGTCCCACTTTCGGGGGGGTGCACCTTGGGGGGCCCACTTTAGGGTGAGGGGGTCCCAAAATGGGGGGGGGGGGC